>NC_137007.1:9803387-9900887 GCF_032717465.1 Coenobita brevimanus
GAATATTAAACCGGCCAACCTCAGACGATTGTATACAATTGGGAGTGGGTGTTGTCGTCAGCCCCTTGACTACGTGGACGCCAGTTTTATCTTTCACTACCAGACGATTTTACTCATCTTACGAGACATGTATTAGATTATTAGCTACAGCCTTACCAACCCTCTGAACACTGGCGATCCTTCTGTGCTTAATAAAATCGTCCGGAGGTGGCAAGTAGAAATGACTGCCTTCTTCTTTGCTATCCTTATCTCATTCTAGTAGTTCAGTTACTCTTCTAGGAGCTGCCTAGCATGGGCCAACCGGCCTACTGCAGTTATCCTCTCTTCTTATGTTCTTATGTCCTCGAGATGAAGGGGTTAGCGCTACAAAAGGTCAGTGCAGAAAGGTCAAGGGCGTCGTAATTCTAACCCTTTGACTCCCAAGGCGTCTTTTATGTATTGTGGTCTTGTTACATTCACACGATTTTACTTAGGAGGCCTGATTACTTCCTTCTATATGTATTAAATCGTAAGGAAACAGCAAGAGTAAAACAAACGAATTCCTTGTGCGGAGGGAGTGACCAAAGAGTGAATGCAGAGTGAGTGACTGGGCGTTATTTCAGAGCACAAGAGAGTGAGTGCAAGAGGAGTGAGGTAGTGTGGCTAGAAGGGGGGACTGAATGAGCGATGGAGTGAGGCAGAGAGAGGAAGTGAGTGAGGGAGTGAAGGAGTGAGAATGACACTGTGGGAGAGGGAGAGAATGAATGAGATTGCGAGTGAGGAAGTGAGGGATAGTACGAATGAGACAGAGTGATATACTATGAGCGAGTGAAGGAAAGAGAGGGAGTGAGAGAGGAAGTGAGAGTTCTTGTGAGGGAAAGTGCGGGTGAAGGAGTGGGCGAGAGAGAGTGCGAGAGTGAGTGAGGGAAATGCCAGTGAAGGAGAGTAAGGGGGAGAGAGGAAGAGTAAGAGTGAGTCAGTGAGATGAGAAGAGCACAAGTAGTGAGTGCGAGTGAGGGTGTGTGTGTGTGTGTGGTGGGTTGTGTAACGGCCACAGTCGCCAGGCCGACTGTTTCCGCCGACACACACACACACACACACACACACACGGACACACACACACACACACACACACACACACACACACACACACACACACACACGGACACACACACACACACACACACACACACACACACACACACACACACACACACTCAAATATTCGTTGGTATATACTTAACTCTCTTTACATATAATACTTAGTCTGTTGAATTCGCTTATCCACTTATTTCGTAGTGTAAAAGTTGTCTCACTCCTCCTCATCCTCCAACACTGGCTTTACTGACAACCAAGTCTTATCCCTGCACAATAACCCCTTCACTACGCCCTTATATTCTTCCTACCTCCAGACGATTTTATTCAGCTTCGGGGAGTTACTTCAAACTGGAAGGGTAAGAGCCAGTTCACATTCATTGTTTCAGTATGGCTGTTCTTTCCTTAGGTGAGTAAAATCCTCTGGATATTACAAGAATAAATGAAGCTTTGACATTATCGTGCTGAAAATATGAGTTCGGTCATCTTGCACTTCCTGGCATAGGTGTGTTAGTCAGGATAACTACTTTCAGTTCCGTTGTATTTACTGAAGGCATTACATAGAACATACTGCATATGTCATTATTTAAACGCCTTTCTAAGACGCTGTTATGGTGCCCTTTTTTTTTTTTTCATATTATAACGGAGACGTACAGTATGTTAAATGAATAATAATTCTAAAGCTCTATAAAGATCTGTAATCTGAAGCACTGTTATTATAATCTCATGAAAGTACGTGACTGTTGCAATAATCGGTTGGCTGGGTTTCACATGCAAACTCTGATGGATTTTATACTGGTCTTCCCTGGTTCAAATTCTGGGTGTTTTAACGGTCTAAGGATGACGTCACCTCGATTCACTGCACCACACACCATCGGAAATTACTTAGGCTGTTAGTAAGCACTTCTTTTCAATTAGCGTGTCAGCAGTGAGGGGCTAGTTTGTTGTGCGTGGCAGTTTTAGACAGGTATTTTGACTGGCATAATGTACAGATGGATAGATTATTTTGTCAAGACACATATCACGTAATGACACTGTACCGGGGTTCAACTGGGCCCGCGTCTCATACCGTCTTCCCCTCCTTCCTCCTCTTCCCTCTCCCCCCTCCCTCCTCTTCCCTCTCCCCCCCTCCCTCTTCTCCCCTCTCCCCACCCCCCTCTTCCCTTCTCCTTCCTTTCCCATTCTTCCTTACCCCCCATCCCCATCCCTCCAATCCTTCACAAACTCCCTCCTTCCCCCCCACCTTCCCTCCTCCCTCATCTTCCCTCCTTCCTTTCCCATTTTTCCTTACCTTCCACCCGCCATCCCTCCAATCCTTCACAAACTTCCTCCTCTCCCCCCACCTTCCCTCTTCCCTCTCCCTTCCTCTTTTCCTTACTCCCTCTCCTTCCTCTTCCTCCACAACCTCCTCCTCTTCCTCCTCTTCCTCCCTGTTGCCCTCCTTCTGTCCTGTTTTCTATTTCCCTTTTCCTTATTTGCAAGTGTTATGTTTCTCCATCTGTCATACTGTTTCCCTCTTTTCTACCACTATTTTTCCCTTACTCCATTAGTATTCTCTCTCTCTCTCTCTCTCTCTCTCTCTCTCTCTCTCTCTCTCTCTCTCTCTCATTTCACCTTTCCGTGTTTTCTTTCAGTATATTCTCTTCTGTTTCTCTCCCTCCTTTTCTTCTTTTCTCTCTCATTCTCCCCTTGCTCCTCCTTCCCTACTAATTCTCTCCTCTACCTCCTCTCTCTTCCTTCCCTCCTCCATTACACCAGATCTTTATCGTGAGTCGCTGGAGAGAGAGAGAGAGAGAGAGAGAGAGAGAGAGAGAGAGAGAGAGAGAGAGAGAGAGAGAGAGAGAGAGCAAAAACTACAACGATGGTATAGAGTTTCAGAGATGGCTGCGTTCCTTTTTTGGGTGGCCGCGTTTGAGATGAGGAGTCCGGCCCAGGGGAAAGTGACGTGACGCGTGGTTGGTGGTGATTTATTCCTGTTTGTAATATTCGTTTGTTTACTTAATTTTGAAAGCGTGGCAGGTTTGGAAGTGACGGCCTAATGGAGGATGAGAGGTCAGAGGAAACTGCCAGTGACCTGTTTATATTTGGATAAGTAGTTATGTGTGTGTGTGTGTGTGTGTGTGTGTGTGTGTGTGTGTGTGTGTGTGTGTTTATTCGTGTGCGTGTGCTTATGGGTGTGTATATATTTGTGTGATGTGTGTTTATGTATGTATGTTTGTACCTGTCTACAGTGAGTGCATTTATGTATGTATGTATGTATGTATATATTTGTACGTATGTATGGATAGATGGATGGATGCAGTGTATTAGTATGTATGCATCTGTGTGTGTGTGTGTGTGTGTGTGTGTGTGTGTGTGTGTGTGTGTGTGTGGATAACACCGGTTGCTTCCCTTGTGGTCCCTTCCACATCCCACCTGGGGAAGTACACACCCTCATCACTCCCCCTTTCCCACTGACCCCCTACACACACACACACACACACACACACACACACACACACACACACACACTCTCTCTCTCTCTCTCTCTCTCTCTCTCACACACACACACACACACACACACACACACACACACACACACACACACACACACACACACACACACACACACACACACACACACAGCTTCTGATACAAGTCGATGGGTTTTATTCTTAGTGGCTTCTGACATATCGTAAAACCTGTTCCTGAGCTATTTATTTTGACACTGCACCTTCGTATCCTCTTGTAAGTTATTGGTTTAAGTTGTGTTGAATGTAAAACCATACAAATACATGCAGGAAAATATTATGGTGTAATATTCAAACTAAATCGGTAAGGAAACGGCTCTCGCTATGTTAGATGGAATATGGACCTTTAAGATACGGGCATGTGATAAAACTGACATCTTGACATGATTCTATACTGTAGGATGTGTGTGTGTGTGTGTGTGTGTGTGTGTGTGTGTGTGTGTGTGTGTGTGTGTGTGTGTGTGTGTGTGTGTGTGTGTGTTTTGTGGTAGTAATGGGGTCAGGACATTGGGGAACAGTTTCCGGCCACACACACACACACACACACACACACACACACACACCTCGCCTCACCAGGTGCCCCACCCACTGTTGGTGTCCATAATGACAAGGGTGTTCAGTCGTCACAAACTATTGGGTCAGTGAAGATTAACCCCTGCTCTACCAATGGTCTCTCCCTCCTTCAGCCCCATTATGCATTTTCTGTTGCATCCACAGGGACGGCCAAACCCACTGTGTCACCAACTGTCACTCACTCACTCACTCACTGTACCGATTTAAGGGAAGAAATTTGGCAAGCTGAAGTGCACAGAATTATGAGCGTCACACTTATGGTGGGTGTTAAGTAGTGGGGGTATTGGTGATGTGTCTGGTGTGCGTCTGAGGTGTGTCTGGGTCGAGTGTGAGGTGAGTGTAGTGTGCACCTGATGTGTCTCGGGTATGTCTAAGGGGTGTATCTGAAGACAAAGGACACCTTTTGGGATGTGTTGGAGTGGTGAGTGTGGTTGGGGTGGGTGCGACTATCAAAGATGTCATTTGTCTCAATATAGGTTCCCTTAGGAAGGAGAAAAGCTTTTGATGATGATGATGATGATGATAACGATGATAAAGAAGACAGACCATGATACAACCCACCCTCCGATAAAAACAATGTTTGGTATAAAATTTAACCTGCCTCTGGTCACCGCTTGCGCCTGACTGTGGTTTGTGTTTTCAGGAATATCTTCAGTTAAGTGAAATTCTGGAGGTCTTTGTCTGCACATCACATAGTTTGAGATACCGCTGTGGCGTGGCTGAAGTAATTTTATGTGCCTGTAATCGGTATGAAAAATGAAGGTTAAGGACGCCTGGCCACAGTTTTCGTATATGTACAGTTCAAGTGACATTATGATAACAATGCCGCTCTTTGCCCTTCACACACACTGTTCTTACCCCAACCCAGATACCATGATGAAATATGAAGCACTTTTACTCATTTCTCTTCCCTCCATATCATGAATATACTCACATGAAGTTAGCTAAAGGCACTGCAGTACACGAATTAGGTTGTTAAGGCATTAGTCAGTGAAATATTTTCCTTAGAATATCAGTAACTTCCCCACTTCCCTGTCTCACACAATTACACTTCGTCCACTCCAACTTGCCCTAATATTTTCGTCCCTACAGTGTATCTCTAACATTTATTTTAGCGTCAATCGCTTCCTGTGCCAAGTTATAGCGAACAGGGTATAGTTATCGCCCTCTCTCCCTGTCTTAACCACTGCAGTACGGTAAGGGATTTTTTTCATGTTATTCTTGTTCTCTCCATTCCATTTTACCGAACTGCGTAGAGAACATTTGAACTGGGTAATACGGTGAGAGAGAGAGAGAGAGAGAGAGAGAGAGAGAGAGAGAGAGAGAGAGATGAAAGCTAAAGAAATAATCACTGCAGTAGGACGCACAACCACCCATGTACGCTCCAGGTCCCTTTTTTTCAGTTCTAGGTCACGTGGTCGGCCAGGGAATCGATATATGAGCCCCTTCAACACGATGACTCTGTGAATCTATTTAACCTTGCGTGCCACCAGAGGGAGAATTTTTATTATGGAAGGTGTTAATGGTGGTGTTAATGATGGTGTTAATGATGTAGATGATGGTGTTAATGATGGTGTTAATGATTGTGTTGATGATGGTGTTGTTGATGGTGTTAGTGATGGTGTTAATGATGGTGTTAATGATGTAGATGATGATGTTAATGATGGTGTTAATGATTGTGTCGATGATGGTGTTGTTGATGGTGTTAATGATGGTGTTAATGATGGTGTTAATGATGGTGTTAATGATGGTGTTAGTGATGGTGTTAATGATGGTGTTAGTGATGGTGTTAATGATGGTGTTAGTGATGGTGATAATGATGGTGTTAATGATGGTGTTGTTGATGGTGTTGTTGATGGTGTTAATGATGGTGTTAATGATGGTGTTGTTGATGGTGTTAATGATGGTGTTAATGATGGTGTTGTTGATGGTGTTAATGATGGTGTTAATGATGGTGTTGTTGATGGTGTTAATGATGGTGTTGTTGATGGTGTTAATGATGGTGTTGTTGATTGTGTTAATGATGGTGTTATTGATGGTGTTAATGATGGTGTTGTTGATGGTGTTGTTGATGGTGTTAATGATGGTGTTGTTGATGGTGTTAATGATGGTGTTGTTGATGGTGTTAATGATGGTGTTAATGATGGTGTTGATGATGGTGTTGTTGATGGTGTTAATGATGGTGTTAATGATGGTGTTGTTGATGGTGTTGTTGATGGTGTTAATGATGGTGTTAATGATTGTGTTAATGATGGTGTTAATGATTGTTAATGATGGTGTTAATGATGGTGTTAATGATGGTGTTGATGATGGTGTTAATGATGGTGTTGTTGATGGTGTTAATGATGGTGTTGTTGATGGTGTTAATGATGGTGTTAATGATGGTGTTAATGATTGTGTTAATGATTGTTAATGATGGTGTTAATGATGGTGTTGATGATGGTGTTAATGATTGTTAATGATGGTGTTAATGATGGTGTTAATAAAGGTGTTAATGATGGTGTTAATGATGGTGTTGATGATGGTGTTAATGGTGGTGTTAATGGTGGTGTTAATGATGATGTTAATGATGGTGTTAATGATGGTGTTAATGATGGTGTTGATGAAGGTGTTAATGCTGGTGTTAATGCTGGTGTTAATGCTGGTGTTAATGATGGTGTTAATGATGGTGTTATTGATGGTGTTATTGATGGTTTTAATGATGGTGTTAATGATGACGTTAATGAAGGTGATAATAAAGGTGTTAATGGTGATAATAAACATGTTAATAAATGGTGTTAATAAAGTCATTGCGTAATCTCCTTTAGTCTGAAAATCCTCCACTCAGTAAAGTCGCCCGGAGCTAAAAAAAAATAAAAAAATAAAATAAGGACATGGTTCTGAAGGTGCCAAAGTGCCATAAGAGGTGTGGTGCTCCGTATAAGGCTGTGTTTGCCGCACTGACTTCCTGAGAGAGAGAGAGAGAGAGAGAGAGAGAGAGAGAGAGAGAGAGAGAGAGAGAGAGAGAGAGAGAGAAAGGTTCCATAAATCAGATTGTGCTGTTTGATCTGCATGCATTTGTATGTGCATGTGGAACGCTCTGTGAGTGACGTGTGTGTGTGTGTGTGTGTGTGTGTGTGTGTGTGTGTGTGTGTGTGTGTGTGTGTTATGCACGTATGTATGTGTGCGGATTTGTGTGCTAGTAATTGTATATATGTGTGTATTTTTATGTACTGGGTATATTCATATATACAGTATGTATTTATTATATGATGTACATATAGATGCATTTATTTATCTATATATGTATATATGTATGCATGTGTGAATTATTAATATCCATGTAAGCATTATGGTATGTGTGTATGTACAGTATGTATGTGTGTAGGTATGTGTGTATGTGCTTATGCATGTGTGTATGAATGTGTGCATGGACTGTATTTATGCATGTACAATATATGTGCATCTTTTTGTGCGTGTGTATGTATATGAATGGATGTGTGTATGTGTGCGTGTATGTATGTGTGTGTATGGGCGTGGTCATGGGCGTGTGCTTGTTTGGTCACGTGACTGTGTGTACCCCCGTAATTGGACGTGCCTGCTCCTGTGTCGGTATGTTTGCGTAATGGGTGTGTGCGTTACTCTGTGTAAACATTTGTGTATGGCATTCTGTGTGATAATGCTTGTGTTTGTGCGGAGGTGTTTGGCTTAGTATTTAACTGTGTTGTTTTTATGGCGGTGAAAAGTGTGTGTGTGTGTGTGTGTGTGTGTGTGTGTGTGTGTGTGTGTGTGTGTGTGTGTGTGTGTGTGTGTGCTGTAGTTATCACGCTGAGACGTACATGGCCAAGTAAACGAGTCGACAGGCTGTGTGGCACCAGATGACGCACACAGCCCTCTTTGGTCATCCTTTGCGCCCTGTTATGGAGACGCCTGTGCTGAGATGTGCCGGGGCGTGGTGTGATGTGCAGTGGTGCGGTGGTATTAGCTGGTGGGGGGGGGGTAGGTGTCATCATAAAGCTTCAGTGGGAATTATAAGAGAGCAGTGCAGACTTCTGATCATTTGTTTCTGATGATGCATGTTTCATTGTAATCCCACTACAGCCGGGCGATTTTATCCAGCGATTTTATTCATTTCTTATACTGAAGAAACTTATTAGGGCTGCATCTAATACCTTCCAGCTCAAAGTCTCCCCAAAAGTGCATAAAATCGTCTGGAGATGGGAAGAATAAAACAGAAAACGTCTCCAAATCCATTGGGTAAAACACTACACTTCGGCGACGTCTTATATCGTATTCTTGCTGCCTCCAGACGATTTGGTTCAAGTTAGGGAAGGGCTTTGATGTGGAAGGGATTAATGAAGGAAAACTCCTCTAATTCGAAACAGTCTGAATAAAAATACACTGGAGGCAGCAACAATATCGTCTAATAAGGTCGTCTTAGTTGTGAGTTATACAGTATACACTTTACTACGGCTGTGTTTTATTCCTCCTATACTGTGTTCACTTTAACTTGGCGTACAGTTTTCACGCCTCCGTCTTTAGTGCTGAGCTGTGGCAAGAGATTAACATTAGGATGTGATGCTTGTCAGGAAGAAGTTCTATGGCGTGTTCAGATGTGCTGTAGAGGTAAGGGTGTTCAATGAAAATCTCCACCTAGTTGTTTTATTTTTATTATTATTATCATTATCATTTTTATTATTATTATTATTATTATTATTACAACCACTACTACTACTTCTACTACAACTACTACCACCACGACTACAACAACTATTACTATTACCAGTACTACTACTAGTACTACTACTAGTACTACGACTACTACTACTACTACTACTATTATTATTATTATTATTATTTACTTAGAGACTTCTCGAGGTAGAGAATACATATAGCCTTTATTTGCTCTCTCACCTCCAGGGGGGTTGTCATGGGCTGGCTAAAATCGTCTGGCCTTACTAAACATAAAATAAAGCTTGCCAAGACACCCAGAGCAGTGCAGGATAATTTCACACGGCTGCGGTACACTGACATAATTCGGTGCAAGTTGATAGGATGAATAAAGAACATGCAGGACCATAGGATACCCCAGTTATAGGGTTTACATGGTTTTGGATCCCCCAGTTTGCGTGTACATAGAGTTTGGGATCTTCAGTTTGTGTGTTTATTTGGTTTTGATTCCTCACATATGTGTTTATAAGGTTTTGAATCCCCCTATTTGTGTGTTTATATGCTTTGGCCTTAACAATGACAGCAAGTTGAAAAGTGTTTGGAAGAAAAAAGAAGACTTTGAATAAGAAAACAACTAATAATAATAATAATAATAATAATAATAATAACAACAATACAGTGGGTCTCCGCCATAGTACTGAGACCAAATTAAACAAAGACGTCAACACACTGAAGTAGGTGTATACAGTAAATTCTTCAGTCCATATCTTACCATAGCTGGGTTGGAAATCAGAATATTACAGTTAAATCATATAGCAGTATTACACCATGGCAGCCCTATAACACAGTAGCCATATATCAGAGAAGTCTTATTATACAGGAGTTATATAATAGGGTTTTATAATGTAGCAGCCATACAATAGAGAGGCACTATAAGAGGACCGTTTTAAATTCAGCTTTCCTTTCCTCCATTCACTTGACCTCTACTGTTGGGGTGACTACAAACGAACAACGAAAATAACAACAATAATTGAACATAAAAAGAGTATTAACAACTACAAAAACAACAGTGACAGCAAAAGCAACAATAAGAGGGTGATGAGGAGGAGGTGTGGGTCGTGGGTGGATTTTCTAAGGCTTCTGTTGAGTAAGATGTGAATCAGGAAGAGAGAGAGAGAGAGAGAGAGAGAGAGAGAGAGAGAGAGAGAGAGAGAGAGAGAGAGAGAGAGAGAGAGAGAGAGAGAGAGAGGAAGAAGTACGTAAAGAGAAGTTAGTACGAATAAAGAAGGAAGGAGTGAGAGAATATATAAAGGAAGTAAGAGAGAAGTTAGTATGCACAAAGGATGAAGGAAAGCTGGAGGGAGAAAGGGAGGGGCTAAGGAGGGAAGAAGGTTTGAGGGAGGTGAGGGAGGAAGGAATTAGAGGGAAGCAGTGAGAAGGTCATTTTTTTGGGAGAGGAAGAGGAATGGCAGGTGCTTCCCTTCCTTCCTCCTCCACCTTTCTTCCTCCTGTCTTCCCTCCTTACATCTTTCCTTCTTTCGGTCTGTTTGTCAAGTGCGTGCGTGTGTGTGTGTGTGTGTGTGTGTGTGTGTGTGTGTGTGTGTGTGTGTGTGTGTGTGTGTGTGTGTGTGTGTGTGTGTGTGTGTGTGTGTGTGTGTGTGTGTGTGTGTGTGTGTGTGTGTGTGTGTGTGTGTGTGTGTGTGTGTGTGTGTGTGTGTGTGTGTGTAGAGTGCTGCTGCTGTCGTACACTTGATCATAAAAGTGTCTTTATCCAGGTAATTAACGGATTGGTGACGTACGGTGTAGATGTTCGTGTTTTTCCCAAGGCAAATATATCTGGACATACTGTAGGGTGTAATTTATGTGTACATTTTCTTTCTGTGACAGAGGGGGATGTGAGCTGGGAGCAGGGCAGTGAAATGGCGGGGGTCAGGGAGACATGGAGACGATTTGTTTGTGGCCACCCTATATAGGATTTAGGCGTTTGGCAATAGGTAGATAGACAGATAAATAGATTTTCTTTTCATGTAGTGGTATAAATAGCAAGCATACACATACCTGTATATGAGAAACTATGGAGAATATTTTAAAAACGATTCAAGCATTGCGTATGAATGTGGAGGCAGAAAATGATTGTTTCTAAGCGACTGTACAATCACGAAAAAGACTTCGCCCATAGTCCCCTGCCAGCACTGTGTCCCGCCTTCTAAACTTTGTCATGCATCCCAGAACGTCAGAGCATCCTTTCCTCTCGCTCTCCTTTGCTGTGTGCTTCACAGTGCTATCGCATAAAAATCTTCCAAATAGCTTTCATTACCACGGCCGTCAGGAAAGTGTTGGCTGACTTTTCACCGCGAAAGTGCTTTCCGTGTACAGCTGCTGCTCTGTTAGGTGTGTTCAGTGTTCACTCCGTTGGCTTGTGGGATTGCTTGTTTGCTTGCCAATATAGAAAAATTGATTATGCACTCTCGAACTATAGAGCTTAAAAATGAACCTCAGCACTGACCAAATGCTTTGCCGTAATACGACTATACTTGTTTTTAGTTGTTCATGCTGACTATTCTTGCCGGGTTTGCCGTAATGCACTAAATCTGGTATCAGGTTTACATTCGCGTCACAGTTACCACAGGACTGAATTACAGTACAATGAGTTTCTTGCTGTTTCTTGAACCTTAGTGTGTTTTGTCATGTCACCTTTTTTTATATCACCATGGTATTTCATCTTACTCCTGGACAAGGCAGTAGATGGGGCGCCCACCATCCACTCACTTGATGTAGTGCTGCCCACTTCTTCCTTCACCCCTGTCATTTTATTCTGTCTTCCATCCTCTCTTCTTATTTTCTGTCATCCTTCCTGTCACTTTTATTACTCTTCATTCCAATTCAGATGGCTCTACCTCGAGTGATACCCAGGAAACCACTTACAACGCTGGGTGGTAACCATATAGCTTAATGACGAAGTGATGTGGAGCCTACTACGGTGCCCCTATTAAATGGGTTGAGAAACACAAATGCGGCATCCATCCAGGAACCAAACCTCCACACTAATCCTCGTGCTTCGATATGGTGGGGCGCTGGCTGCTGCTAGGACACATCGGTTCACTGCACGGGACGGCCCTGCAGATGTCATTGCTTGCCTGCGCTTGATGGGTCTGCTCTGCCAGATAGACTGAGTTTACTCAATAACAAGAACTCTTGGACAAAGTCTGTCATCCGTGTCTCTGTTCGCCCAGCAGTTTGTAACCCGACTACTGTGTCTCGCATTCCCACGGGATGATTAACACAGTAAACATTGTCTGCCTAAATAACTCCTGTGCAATCGATAGACATTATTCCTACGGCTTTTTCGTCAATCTTCCTCTTGGTTCGTATTTAAGGGTTGGTGGGCGATGAGCAAGATGGGGGCCACACCAACTGCTCTATCATCCATGTCTTATTACCGCATATACCATTACAGAGAGGCTTCCTAGTGCACTATACACTGACCCACCTGATGCCCTTATCCCTTTTTCTTCGCTCTCATACATTTTTCACGTGATCCCTTTTCCTCCTTCCTCTCAGCCAGCCTCTCCTCCCCGCTCGCTGCCCCCGCCTCATCACCTCAAGGTCAGCTGATGTCTCCACTTTCCCCAGTCCTCTCCAACTCTACTTTTTTTGTACTTGAACTGTGAGACGCGGTATATATGGGAGCATCGTGAGATTACCGACTTCTTATTCTACCTGGAAAAAAAAAATAAAGATCGTTTTGACCATTCACCACGCTCGCCTATTCTACCTACAAGAGCTATCTTCACAGGGTGTACTACCCCCGCTCTACCCCACCGCCCATTACTATCCCAGCTTATCCTGCCCACTTTCCTCCTCTCACACTACTTGTGCTTTGCTCCCCATTGAAACATTCACCTTCTCGGTAACCAGTGAATCAATCAAGCTACAGTTACATACAAGGCATCGCAGCCTGAGTATCCACCTGCTGCTCGCTACCTGCATATTGGTGGATCATTTTGGTGGCCATAATGAATATAACGAATGACCCAGCCGGACCTAGATAGACCTACGTGGACTTCAAATAACCCAGACTGAGCTGAACTGACCAGAATGTTACTAAATTGTTCTCATGAAGTGCCCGAATGACCCTCAAATGACTAACCTAACTGGGCCTCAATGGGTGTATTAGACCACGAAGGACTGGACTGACCTGAAATTCCCTGACGGTTCTTGAGTGGATGTGAAGGGCCTGAATGGACCTGAATATTCCTGAACTGGTCTGGAAGTCGTACATGAACCTAACCTGGACAAAGACAACTGAACTGATCTGACCGGGCCGGACTGGATAGGGTGGATCTGAATGGACCTAAAATGATCAGCATGGACGTTAATGAGATCTAAATTAACCTGAAGGGATTTGACTGGCCAGATTAGACTTAAGTGGACCTGCCTGACCACTGACTTAACTGAATGTGTCCGAGTGATTCTTATTTGATGTAACTAGACCCGAAGCAGCCTGAATGGACCTATTGTTGGCTTGATGGGTGAGGGTGAATATAAGAGTAATGTCTTCTCCTGCTCCCTCCATCTCCCGTCTCTCCTTCATCTCCTCCCCTCCCCACTTTCTCTCCTCCCTCTCCCCCCCTCCTCCCCCAGTGCCAGTGTGGCGTCTCTCCTGTCTCCCCTTACATGGTCACCACTGCCACCACAGCTCTCATGCACCCCCCTCCCCTTCACTATTCCCTCCCCTCTCCCCAACCCTCTCTCCTCCCCTCCACCCCTCATCCTCCTCTATCCCCCTTCCCTCTCCTCTTCTCTCCTCCTCCTCTTCACTCCTCTCCTCCCTGCCCTACCCTCCCTATCCCTCTCCTTCCTCCCTTCACTTTCCTTCCCTTCCCTCTTTTACATTCTTCTCCCGTGTCTCTCGCCTGTCCTCTCTCCCTCCTCTCCCCTCCCCTCCCCATCTCTCTCCTACCACACTCAGTTTCTTTAATCTCTCCTCTCTTTCCAGTCTCCCATTCCTTTCCCTCCCATTGCTTTCACTGAGGACTGCTTTTCACTTCCACCTTCTCCTTCGACCCAGATGTTCTCTCTCTCTCTCTCTCTCTCTCTCTCTCTCTCTCTCTCTCTCTCTCTCTCTCTCTCTCTCTCTCTCTCTCCTCTTCTCTTCCACCTTCATTCTGTTTTATTTATCTCTCCTCTTTTCTCCTTCTAACCTTTCATTTTCTCTTTCTTCTTTCTCCTTCCCCACTTTCCATCACTTTCTCTTTCTCCTCTTTCCTACCTTCCCCTACTTTCTCTCCCTCCCTCCTCGCCTCCTCATATGTTCATTTAAAGAAGCAAAACTATCCTGCCTCTTCCCTCTCACTCACATTCCTTCGCCTCACCTGCTTCTTACCCTTCTTCCTGCTCCTTCCCTCCCTCACTTATGCTCCCTCTCGTTCCTTCTCCCTTCCTCCCTCACACACACACACACACACACACACACACACACACACACACACACACACACACACACACACACACACACACACACACACCTTCTTTCCCCTCTGATCACCACCAGCAAAAATACTCACCTTCTCCTTACCCATTGTCACACATCGCCTTTCCCCTTCCACTTCTCCTTTCCCCTCTTTGTCCTCCTCCTGCTATACCCTCCTCTTTACCCTCCCCTCTTCTACCCTGCTTCTCTCCCTTTTCTCTTATCTACCCTCCTCTCCCCATCCCATTTCCTTTTATTCTCCCCTTCTCCCTTACCTTTGTTATCTCCCTCTCCTTTTCCTCTCACCTCCCCTTCCTTTGACATTCTATCTTACTCTGCCGCTCACGTCTCTGCCCCCCCCCCTCTCTCTCTCTCTCTCTCTCCTCCTTTCAGCTTCCTCCTCTCTTACTGTTTCACCTGATTTCCTTCTTATCTTCATTTTCTTCCTAAAAGTTGTTCTTTCTTTGTTTCATTACTCTTCATCCGTCCCTTAATCTGTGGAGAGAGAGAGAGAGAGAGAGAGAGAGAGAGAGAGAGAGAGAGAGAGAGAGCACCTTGCCTTCCCCTAGGGCCTGGAATAGCTGACCTTTCCCAAGCCAGCCGTGTTGCCCACCGATAGATCACACGTATACACCACCACCACCACCACAACACCACCACCACCACCACCAACAACAACAACAACAACAACAACAACAATAACAAGAAGAACAACATCACCATCGCTATCACCATCACCACCACCACCACCACCAACAACAACAACAACAACAACAACAACACCATCACCGCCACCGCCACCACCACCACAACAACAACAATAACAAGAACAACAACATCACCACACAGCCACCACCACCACCACCACCACCACCACCAACACCACCATCAACAACAACAACAACAACAACAACAACAACAACAAGAGTATAACAGCATAGTCACAGTACGACAGTAACAACACCAACAGTAACAAGATCAATAGAACAAGAGCCAAGGCAACAGCATCAGCAATAAAATCAATAACATCAGCAGCAGAAACAATAACGACAGAACGACAGCAAGAACAACAACAGTATTAATAATGATAATAACAATAGGAATAATAATAATGATAATAATAATGATAATAATAATAATGATGATAATAGTAATAATCATCATCATCATCATCATTATCATCATCATAATAATGATAGCAGCAGCAGCAGCAGCAGTATTAGCAGCAGCAGCAGCAGCAGCAGTATTAGCAGCAGCAGCAGCAGCAGCAGTATTAGCAGCAGCAGCAGCAGCAGCAGCAGCAGCAGCAATAACAACAGCAACAAGAGCAACCAAATCAGCTGCTGCCTGTTGCCACATTAGGGTCCCGGGAACTAAGTCTGGTGTGATCCTTGCCGTGTGCAGTGGATTCTTTGTTATACGATGTGGCTAAGTGTGGCAGCCGCTGTGTCAGACGCTGTGATCCCTCCACCGGTAAGTATTAAGGTGCAGGCTATTTCATTACCATACAAACAATTAAACCCCACATCTTGCCGCGTTACCGGTCACGTAATGCAGGTGTGAAGTTATTCGCAATTTGACATTTTCCAGTGAAGTATGTCTAGCATTTGATAAGGGCACAAATCGCTGCTTGAACACCCTCTCCAATAATATCAAGTTTATGCCAATACTCCTTAAAAAAAAAAAAAAAAAAAAAAAGCTTGCCCTTCCTATTTTTGATCACTGTGACCTTGGGGTTGACCTGGGCGTGTCGGCTACCAAGAAGAGGGCACAGCGTCAGGCGGAGAGGATTCACTTGACACCTCAGTCGTTAAAATCAGTTCGACATCGCAGACTGCAGAGCGCGAAAGACCCAACAGACAGGGACACTGATGGTTTAGCCTCTAGTACGAAACAACAACTGCAACTACAATAACAACGACAATAACAATACTAACGCAGCATAAAAAATAAAAGCTAATGAAAACAGTCTGGCGATGAGATGATTAGGCAATACATCTTCTGGGTATCATGTTTCACTTTTCCTACTTTGTTCTCTCTCTCTCTCTCTCTCTCTCTCTCTCTCTCTCTCTCTCTCTCTCTCTCTCTCTCTCCATTTCTTTTTCCCTCCCTCTTTCCTCTCTTCCCTTGTCTTCATTTGCTTTCCTCAGCCCTTCTTTTTTTTCTCTCTCTTGCTTTCTCTCTTCCCCTCCTCCTCCATCACCCTTTCTCCTTCCCTTTCTCCTTTCACATTTCTTCTGCCTCAGATATCTCACTCCCGATTTGCTCTCTCTCTCTCTCTCTCTCTCTCTGACCTATCCTTTACCTATTCAGTCGCTCTATTCTTCCCCTGTATGGTCCTTCCTCTCTTCAGTCCGATTCTTGTCCTTGCTCCCTCCAGACTATTCAATTCAGCCTGGGGAGGGCCTTGTAATGGGCGCCACCTCGAAAACTCTCTCCTCCACCTCGAAAACTCTCTCCAACACTGCAAGCAATCGTCAGTCGGTAGTAGGATATAGGTGGTAAAGGACGTCATCAGAATGTGACGTGGTTAAAGATCGCATTCTCCATGGCTTGAGAAATCATTCTTAGCACCTCCTAAACAGTGATTTATTTTGTATATTACACCTCAACGCTTTTGTGTTATTTATATCCTTTAAATGTCGACATTTTCTGCATCAGTTGTTGTTACATCCACGTGGACAGCTGGACACAGCCTTTGTCCCTGCGTCCCTGTCTCACTGAGTTATTCTATCGCTCCCAGCGATGGGGTTCAGGCCTTATGGGGGAGGGGGGGTGTTGTTTTGCCTACGAAACAAAAGTTTACACAGTGGTATACCTCTACCCAGACCTGGTTCTAGGCAGGGTGGAACCCCCAAGGCCCCACCCCCAGGCAACCACCGGGGGTCCCAGCCCACACTGATATGCACAGTCATTCTTTTTACCACCCGCGATAGCGAAGCTGGTATTGTTTTCAGTTTGTGTGTGTGTGTGTGTGTGTGTGTGTGTGTGTGTGTGTGTGTGTGTGTGTGTGTGTGTGTTAGCATGATAACTTCGCAACCGCTCAAACTATCATCACAAAATTTTACAGGTGTGTAGCAGGGGAAAAAACTGATCACGAGTTCGATATTGGTAAAAGGAGGTTAAGGTCTGTATGTCTGTTACCACGATAACTTCGCAACCGCTCAAGATACCATCAAAAAATTTTACAGGTGTGTAGAAGGAATGGAAATCTCCTACGAGTACTATTTTCAGTTTGTTTGTGTGTCTCTGTGTCTGTGTGTCCTTTAGCACGATAACTTCGAAACCGCTCAAGATATCATCACAATTTTACAGGTGTGTGGTAGGGATGAAAACCTATGAGTTCGAAACTGGTGAAAGTAGGTCATGGTCAAGGTTATATTCCAAGCCGCGCTAGATATGTATCGGCTTGCGGCTGGTTTGATTCCCCCCTATGGGGGCCTGTATTTTTTTTTTTTTTTTTACTTTCGAAACGAAATTTCGCACAATGGTAGATCAGACCACCACCAAGACCAGATTATAGGTAGGTGGGACTTTCCCATCCCCCACTGGGATCGACCCCAGGAGGTTGCGATATATATATATATATATATATATATATATATATATATATATATATATATAAATATATATTTAAACCTGAGAACACGAAAGTTTGCACAGTGGTATACCTCCACGCAGACCAAGAGTTAGGCAGAATGGGAGTCCCAGGCAAGGCCACTATGAATGACCATCGTTCTGTTCCTAGGACCACGAAATTTTGCACAGCAGTAGACTTCCAGGCTCACTAGATTTTAGTTAAGTGGGACTCCTACAGCCACTGCAGGGAGATGAACCCGCGGGAAACATTACAGTATTTTTTTTTTTTTTTCACAATGGTAGAACTCTACTCAGACCAGATTTCAGGCAGTCTGGCGGACTGGGACTCCGCCTCCTTGGGGAGGAAGGGGATGGCCAGTGGGGAGGCAGAGTGGTAGACCTACATCCAGACCAGGTTTTAACCAGAACGTGATCCGGAGCTACCTCCTCTCAAATAAATATTTCTTGCAAGAGTGGGTGTGGCTATCACAGGTGTTCTTTGTCTTTGTATTTGTGAGGATTATTAATTTCTTCAGCCCAATGACGTCATATTTGTTTATCGTGCTACGAGACTTTTCTTTAGCTTCAAGAGGGCTATACTCGTGTGGTAATGCGAGCGTTGATGAAGCCTAACTAATCCTCCAGAACACAGTATTAAAAAATAAAAAAATCACCTTTACTGAGTAGAATTATATGGAGAGGGAAAGAATAAAATAAAACAGACGTCATGGTGGTAAAGGGAATCAGGTGTAGAATGAAGAGTAAATCGCTGAAAAAGAGGCTTTACAAAATCTCTAACGTCAAGGAACATACGACTCTAAACGACAACGGAGTATAGTACGGGATATTAACTGTTAAAAGAAAGTAGCAGTTGTCTGCAGCAGTCCAGTACATTTGAGGATAGATGTTCAGCTATTGGTGGATCTGCATGACGGAAAAGCCTCTAGTCACCTCCTGGGATGGCACTCAAGCAAGGCCTTCATTCCAGCTGGGCCTCCTGACCATTTGACCACCAGGCGTCACTAAACAACACAGCCCGAGATCAAACACTGAACACCTAACATGTAGCCTCGTGTTCCTAGCACTCAGTCTCTTCAACCCGTTGACTTGCTTTTACTTCTATTTTTATTATCGCTATTTCCAAACGATTTTATTCATCTGAAAGGAGATCACTCATATAAGAGCAAAGGGGGTTAATATGGCGCTACAATACACAACCTCTCCAAATCTAAACGTCTCTCCTAAGCTGAGAAAAATCGTGTGCTGGCATCGTGAAACATAATACTGGTACCTCATCAGACGGAAGGTGTTAGATTGCGACAAGGAAAGCTTGCTGCCACAAACACCACAAAGCCAGCCAGAAGACAGGGGGTGTGTGCTGGGCAATCCCCAGGCCCTGTCTTCTCCCTTACTATTTTTTAGGTCAGTTCAAACCCCACTGACCTGGCTAATGTATGGCCCGGCCTTCACTACAGGTGCAGGAAGTCTTTAAGCAAACGAACGAACGCTTGCTGTCAATTTTTTAGGTTCATTTTATAGGATGTCTATGTTTATAACATTTTACCAGCCTATATCCCACATTCCAGAGTGTGCATCGGTGCAAGTTATGCCTCTGTTATTGTCGCGTAAGGAAGTTCCCTAACACCTTTTCTGAAGCGATTTATTTTACTTATTACACCTTACTGTCCTCCTCTGTGGAACATAATTTCATCTAATACCATCATCCTCTACATAAATACCGTATAAAGGACATTGATTCAGCATTTCCAAAAATAAATCGCTGAGAAAGGGGTGCTAGGGAGCCTCCTAAATCAACGAGAATACGGGCCAACTCATCAGCTTCACAAAGTAACAAAAATGAAGGCCTACTTTTCCCTTGCCATTTGTGCTACGAATACGAGGCCAAGAATAATTCACTCGTTGGTAAGTGTTACGTGGACTACAAAGATCTTGACTTGCTTACAGATATATATTCGTAGTTTGACATTGTCTTCCTTGTTAGAGCCCTTGTAAAATGTGGCAGTAATCTGTCTATCTATCTGTCTATCTATCTAACCTAAGCTAAATGTAACTTTCTGTTTGTAGCAAACTATAAAATGATATATAATACGTATCCATAGTGAAAGGATTTTTTTTTTATTGCGTTAGCTGAATACATCAATTAGGTGGCGCCATGAATGAAATATAAAGAAGGTATTTTAGGTAAAGCCATGAACTGTATATATGACGTTAATAAAGGCGAAAGTAGTGGGAGATGTTGGGAGATGTGATGAAATTAATGTGTGTGTGTGTGTGTGTGTGTGTGTGTGTGTGTGTGTGTGTGTGTGTGTGTGTAGAGGTGTACAAATGAGGTGAGGAGCAGTAAATGGTGAGGGACGTGTTATCTCGCTACTGGCCTTACTGGGACCTGGTGAAAGGAGAGAGAGAGAGAGAGAGAGAGAGAGAGAGAGAGAGAGAGAGGAGGGTGATGATGAGGGTGAGGGTGACGAGAGGAGTTATGGTGTTGATACTGGGGAGAGGGTGGTGATGAGGGGAAAGTGGAAGTGAAGGTGGTTGTGATGGAGAAGGGTGGTGGCAATGGGAAAGGGTAGTGATGATGCTCGTGGAGGTGAGGGTGGTGATGATGATGATAGGGAGAAGAGTTGGAGGTACGGGTAAGGGTGGTGGTGATGAGGAAGTGGAGGTTATGGTGTTGATGGTGATGAGGGGATATTCCGGGGAGTAGAGGGGAGTACAAACAATAATGGGGAGAAAGTTATAAGCCTGGTAGTAGGAGTGAGGGTGGTGATGACGATGGGGGAATGTTGGGTGAGGGTGATAATGATGATGATGATGATGACGAGGGCATGATCTGGAGAACTGAGGCAGCGATGGGAGAGTGGTGATGAAAGTAGTAGTAATGAGAGGTGGGATTTGTGTTGGTAGGTGATGGTGATGGGGGATGATGGTAGGAAGCATCATTGAGGGTGAGAGTGGTGGTGGTGATGAGAGAGAGGGTTGGCTGTGATGAGGGAGTATTGGTGAGGTAGTGTGACAATGGTAGCGATGGAGGTGTGGAGTGGAGTGGGAGAGATGATACTGACATAAGAACATAAGAACATAAGAAGAGAGGATAACTGCAGTAGGCCGGTTGGCCCATGCTAGGCAGCTCCTAGAAGAGTAACTGAACTACTAGAATGAGATAAGGATAGCAAAGAAGAAGGCTCTCCCCCGCCCTCCAAACCCTCCAGCCGAAGCCGGCAGGAAAAAGTCTGAAAGAACACCACGCCGTATAGAAAAACTGGCGTGGACATTTTACAGGAAAGTGTGCAAGGAGAATAGAGACTATCATAGTGTAACCTGAAAAGGAAAAATTATGAATTAGTATTGGTTATAAGATTTTCTTTTTTCTATATCCATCCCTTATTAGTCATATGCTTATCTAGCCTATGCTTGAAACTCTCAATGGAAGAGGCAGCAACTACTTTACTAGGTAGCTTATTCCATTTGTTTACTACTCTATTACCAAACCAATTTCTACCGATTTCCTTACTGAAACGGAATTTTTCTAGTTTGAAACCATTATTTCTAGTTCTATCCTGTATGCTCACTTTAAGTACCTTGCTAATATCTCCCTTATTTATACCATTCATCCACTTAAACACCTCAGTTAAGTCTCCCCTTACTCTACGCCTCTCTAGCGAATGCAGACTTAGTCTTTTCAGTCTGTCTTCATATGACAGGTTCCGGACGTCATGTATCATTTTTGTCATTCTTCTCTGTACATTTTCTAACGAATTAATATCCATTCTATAGTAAGGACACCAAAATTGTACTGCGTAGTCTAAATGTGGCCTTACTAATGCTAGATAAAGTTTCAGTATTACTTTAGATGATCTATTGCTCACGCTTCTCGAAATAAATCCTAGGACCCTGTTTGCTTTATTTCTCGCATTAATACACTGTTGCCTTGGTTTAAGGTCGTTACTAATCATAACTCCTACATCTCTCTCGCATTGTGTTGAAGTGGATGATGAAAATGGCATGTGTGTGTGTGTGTGTGTGTGTGTGTGTGTGTGTGTGTGTGTGAGAGAGAGAGAGAGAGAGAGAGAGAGAGAGAGAGAGAGAGAGAGAGAGAGAGGTAATACAGTGGAATTGTGGTACAGTGATGGTAGGGTAGACGGGACCAAGAATAGCAATATGACTGTGGTTGGTAGTAATGGGGGTCATTATAGGTAACGATGATGGTAAAGGTGAGGAGGGGGGTGGTTGTAGTGGCTAGGTGTGTGTGATGGTGGCAGTGACAGCTTCGAACACCTGGAGGACGATAGAAAGAGGGTAGTTTCTGATGGAAGTGGAGTAAATAAGGAAACTAATGAGGTAGAGACAGGAAAGGATGAGAGAGAAACAGAAATAGGAAGAATTGTTGGAGAAAGATGGCCAAAGAAAAGTAAATGTAAGAACAGTGTTGACATCAGTATCAGCCACAGCAGTAGTATTATAGTGCTCTCCCCCCACAGGACCATCTGTCTTCCTCTCCCCTGATCCTTCCCATCCATCACACTCCCAACCTGCCTCTCACCCCCACCCTCACCAGCCACACCCTCACGCCACCACACCACATCACACATCACTACACCACAACACACCGTACCAAACCATACATCAGCACACCATATCACTTTACTCCAAAATACTCAGCACACTATACCACACCACTGGATACTGGCGTTCTTTACCCTATGCCATACCTTACCCTGAGACATTGACCTGTAACTTGTTCACAGAATCGAGTCCCTTCAATCTTCACTTACCTTGGACCCTTCCAGTAAGTCTGGTCTAAATCGGGTAATATCTGTTTAAATTGGCCTTACCTTGTGATCTTGGCCTTTGTCCTATTTTTCTCTAAAACAAAAGGTGAACTCCTTCGCTGACCCTCAACCCTTCCACAAAACTTAGTTCAGCTTACATAAATATCCGTTTTAGTTATTTCGTTCGCACCAAGACTCACACGGTTTGAAATTTGAACTTGTGCTTTGACCTTGGTTTATTACTGATATTTCTCAGAATCTAGAATTTTTGTTTTTACCTCACCCTTACCTCGTCCACCATGACTGGTCTGTACTGGTTCAGTTTTGCTGAAGTTTCTGTGTCATATAACACGGACCTTTGACATCAAAAATATTTCGTCAGCCACTTAGCTCACCCTTAACCCTTTCATTTAAGTTTGGTTCTTGTCGGTTCAAAACTCCTTACCAGTACTAGTACAATACTGAACAAGTCGGCTCCATACCTCTCACGTATAACTCTGTCCCATATGTACATACTCAGGTAGCCTAATAGGCAAAGAGCAAGGAACAGAGATGATCGAAAAAGTAACTGCTGTGTACTTTTCTGTTACAAATATGACTAGTGTGGTGGTCCTGGCATGGGTCCAGTGCCTGTCCGAAACAGGCTCAGCCAATCAGCATCACCACACACAACCACCCTGCGTCAGCGTTATATTTATTATGATACCCAGCACACCACCTACTGCCACACCACCTGCTGCCACACCACCTGCTGCCACACCACCTGCTACCACACCACCTGCTACCACACCACCTGCTGCCACACCACCTGCTGCCACACCACCTGCTACCACACCACCTGCTGCCACACCACCTGCTACCACACCACCTGCTGCCACACCACCTACTGCCATACCACCTGCTGCCACACCACCTGCTGCCACACCACCTGCCATACCACCTGCTGCCACACCACCTGCCATACCACCTGCTGCCTCACGACCTGCCATACCACCTGCCATACCACCTGCTGCCTCATCACCTGCCATACCACTTACTGCTACACCACCTGCCATACCACCTGCTGCCTCACCACCTGCTAGCACAGCATCCCAGGTCACAGCAGTGAAGCAGGGTCAGTGTCGCAACCAACGTGAAAGGTTTTTGGCAAGGAGGAGAAGGGGAGGGGGAGGGGAAGAGAAGGGGAGGGGGGAGGAGAAGCGGGGAAAAATGGGAGGGGAGGAGAAGTGGGGTGAAGGGGAGGGCAAGAGGGGGGATGGAGACTAGAGAAGGAGGAGAGGGGAAGGTTAAGAAGACGGGGGAGGAGAGGAAAATGAGGAGGGGTGAGGTAAGTGCGAGGAGGCTTAGATAAAAGTATTGGGTGTATGAGGAGGAGAGGGAGGAGGGGAAAACGGAGGAAAATGTAGGAAATGAGTAGAGTTCATGGCTCACTTCACTGCACCGGCCTCCTCCACCATTCCAGTCACTTTCTCCCTGATACTCTCACTCTCCATTCTCAACTTTCTCCCACACGGTCCCTATTGTTCCTCTTCCTTATCTCATGTTTGCACTTTCTCATTCCCTCTTTTGTTTGGTTTTGTTTTCCCCTCCTCATAACCCTTTCATGGTAGGGACTGCTCTAGTGGTCTATTCCAGCTGAGGAGGGAGGTGAAAGTGGCAGACCTTCTCATTCTTTAATATTCAACCTATACTTGTTAATCCGCCTTAGTGATCCCCGTACATTCAGCAGGCATAAATCTACGTTAACCTATTAACTATTCTTTTACTAGATTATATTCAGGTGAGAGCAAGCATAGGAGGCTGTTAATGTTGATCACTTTAGCATGATGACTTGTTCTGTATTATTTCTACCGACTGACAATTTCTCTTCGGCCTTCGGGACAAGTCTTGTAGTACGTGGGGTTAATGGAGCTTGTATCTGATCCCCTCACCACCAGATATACAACTTAATATGAATAACATCGTCTGGCGGCAGCGGGGATAAAACAAACAATATATTACAGTAAAAGTCGTGAAATATCTTGCATTCACTTTACTCTGACATGTGGGTTTTGACTCCCTGCCAACATCCTATGCTTTTATCCTCCTCTGTACTTTTCCTTTTACTATTCGTATCATTAGCATACATCCTGCCTTCTTTTCCTGATTGTCATTGCGCTGCTGCTGCTTCCTGCTGCTTCTCTCTCTCTCTCTCTCTCTCTCTCTCTCGCACACGACACCATCTAGCACAATACCACACCACACCACACCGTCCAGCACTTCACCACACCCCACCGCACCATCCAGCACGACACCACACCACACCATACTGTCCAGCACCATACCACACCAGACCATATCACACCATCCAGCACAGTACCACACCACACCACACCATCCAGCCCAACACCACACCACACCACACCACATCACATCACACCACACCACACGACACAAAACCACTCTACACTGTGCAGCACCATACCACACCACACCATACCACACCACACAACACCACACCACATCACACCACACCACACTACACCAAACGAAACCACACTACACCACACCATCCCCTTCCACCTCGCACTACACAACACCACACAACACTGCATAATACAACACAACCTCACCCCACACAATACCACAACACCATATCACACCATCCCACACCACGACAAACCACACACCACGGCACAACACATCATAATATAACACCCCACACCACACCACACCACAACAAAATACCCCACAGCATACCACACCACAACACAACAGCCTACGTCACACCACCCAGCACCACACCAAGCCACACGATATTATGCCCAACCACACTGCACCACACCACACCACACCACTCCATACTATATCACACCATATTACACTACACCACACCATGCTAGACAACCACACACCACACCACACCACACCAAACCAAACAACATACCACAACTCCATACCATCCCACAGCATACCACACCACACCACACCAAACTATATTTCAGTACCCCATCCCACCCCACCCCACACCAAACTATAATTCAATAACCCACACCACACCACACTATTCCATATCACGGCACACACAAACACACACACACACACACACACACACACACACACACACACACACACACACACACACACATACCACACTACCCTACAGCACAGCACAGCACAGTACAGTACACCACACAACACACATCACACCACGCCACATCACACCACACCACACCACACCACACCACACCATACCACACCACACCACACCACACCACACCACACCACACCACACCACACCACGGCACCTGCATTAGTGAATCAACACCATTCCTCCTGCCACTCATACCACCCGCTGCCACACAAGGTCACATCATGGAGCGTCAGTCTCTAGCAGAAGTGTTTGAGACACGGACAAAAAGAAGAAGACCTAAAGACACAGACATGAGGAAGAAAACATGATGAAATGACTTGAAATGGACTTGGGGGAAACAAACATGAAGCAGAAGACCTGGGGAAACAGACGAAAAACAGAGAACGTGAAGAAACAGACATGAAACAGAAGTCTTGGGGAAACAGACCTGCAACCAGTGTACCCCCGTGCATCCTCACTGCTTCTTCGCCTGTCTGTTTGCCTCTCGCCCTTCCCTGTCAAGAGATGTTGAGGGATACAAGTTAAAGGGGAACAAAACGGAGACTTTGCTTAATATATCTCAGGGGAAACCTTTCAGAATTGTATTGTACCTGAGGAAGACAGCTGGGTAAAGTGAACTTGAAAAACATTGCCCAAGGTAAAACATCAAGTCATCAGAGAAAGATAGTTAAATAGATAGGTAGACATGGAGAGAGAGAGAGAGAGAGAGAGAGAGAGAGAGAGAGAGAGAGAGAGAGAGAGATTCCAGCCAGCTGGCAATCCTGAAGGAGACGTACAGGAAGTCACTCAGAGGGCGAAGGGAAAACAAGTATAACACTCATTTCCTCACATGTTTTTATTATGTTATGTGAACCAGGCGACTAGTGGTGAGGGAGGGAGAAGAGGAGGTGATGGAGGGGACGAAGATGGTACAGGTCAGTGAGGGTAGCCTGTATGACCCCCACGATGCCCCCCCCCTCCCCACACACACACACTCACACACACACTCACACACCATGACTCACTCGCACAGGACGGGCATGGTGGTGATGGTGATGGTGGTTATGGTGCTGATGATGGCTTTGGTGGTGATTGTGTTATGCCCGTGGCTGTGGTTGTGGTGAACGGTGTGATGAGTGTGGTGGTGGCGGTTCTGGTCATGGTTATGATGATGGTGATGTGGTGATGGTTGTTGGTGTTGTGGTGAAGGCAATAGTTCTTGTGGTGATGATGTTGCTTGTGGAAATAAAGGTGGTTGAGGTCACTGTGGCGGCTGTTGTGGTGGAGTGGTTGTGGCACTGATGCTGGTTGTGATAATGGTGCAGTTGTGATTATGGTGTTGGTTGTGCTAATGAGAATGGTTGTAGTGACAGTTGTGGCTGTGATAATGATGTTGGTTGTGGTGATGATGGTTATGGTGTTGATGTGGTGATTTTTAATATTTTTTCTTGCCACCTCCAGGCAACTTTTTTCAAGCCAGGGAAGGCCTCTTGTAGTGAAGAGGTATATGGAGCTGCATCTAACCCTTCCAGTTAGGAAAATCTCCCCTAAGCTGAATATAATAGATTTAGTAAGGGGGCACATGTCGTGAAAGGTCCCGTAGGAATTTTGTGGTGAAAGCAAGCCACTACTGTTGATGTCTTAAGGGATATTTTAAGTATTCAAAAATGGTTGTTGGCATTCTGGGAAACGTGTGAGACAGCTGTAATAGTACTATTAACTTTATTGTGCCAGGCGTCAACTTCAAATTAAGGGATGTATGAAACAGACGGCAACAAATGTTATATATAAAAAAAATAAAATGGCAGAATGTGACACAATAGTCATCCGTAACTCACTACTTGATACATTTAATCAAAATAAGTGCATTCTTCAGTGTCACTACTATCATCATCACTGTCACCATAATTTATGTTGTCCTCGTCGTATACTGAAGTTGCCGCATTTGCACACTCATCATTGTCAGTGCATCTGCACAGATCAGTACATGAGAGTCTAGTTTTGAAGCACTGACAGTGTTTAGTGGTTTTCTTGTTTTAAAACAGCCACATTTCACCATGTGAAGAACTACGTTAGGATCTGGTGGCGGGGTGTTCATCACTGGCTTCCATTCTGACAAGTCCTCTTTCTTCCAGCCATACCCATCTGGGGAGGGGATCACAGGTCAGCAACTTGGTCAATCTTCCATATCATAGTCTGGTAATGAACTCGCAATATAGCTTGTTGCAGAGCACATCTTTTTGGTGGAAGCTTTTCAGACTGGATCTGCCTTTTCTTGAAAAGCCACCATCGCAGAACACCGACACCACATATCTGTATACCTGGGAGACGTAGTTGGCACACAAAACCTTCAGTTTTATTTTGTACAGCTGCAGATGGTTGCTCAGATATACATACGCTAGCAAATCAGCCGAAAACATTTCTTATGCACTGTTGAACAGCTTCCAACATGTTCCTTTGCTCTTACCAATGAAGCTGCCTATTCTGTCAGCACCAATTATAGCATGAAAAGATGGTAAGGCAGGTGCTTCCTGGGGGCCCAAAGCTTCATAGATTGGCATAAGTTTGATGACACGACGATTTTGACCAACTCCTGTAATGCTGTGTCATGGCACAGTGCAGGATATTGCCGAGAGAGCAGAACCAGAACATCAGTGTCTGGAGAATGTACGTGAACTGTAGTGGCTCCAGAAGCTGCTATTTCAATAGCATGAAGCACCAGTTTTGTATCTGCTTCTTCATGATTACTAAGCAGGTGGCTCACATGCCTGGACGTAGCCATGCACTGTGTGCCCCATGATACTACAAGTGACTTTTCCTTCTGATGAGCTCTTTCCAGTAGCTTCTGTGCAAAGTATGTGGTCAGCTCCATTTTCGTCTCTGTGTGTGACAGTAGCTGCTTCATTTGAACCTTCATGATATTTGTCGGGTCTAGCATGTGGTATGCTCCTGGAACCTTTCTTCCTTGTCTTTTCTGTCGTGTGAATGTCTTGAGAGAACTTGCGATATTATCCCGATCAAAGACCACATGTATTTCATTACTTCCTCTGTACTTCTAGCAGCTGTCCTGTGAAGTGGTTCGCTAACTGACAACAAGCCTGTGTCCAGTCTGAATTTACAAGGCATTGAACTTCAGTCATGCCATCAATGATTGCAGCTTTTCCGGCAGAACCTGTTGCAATATTGTCTCTCCTTCCATCATGAGAACAATTTGCGTTATCCACATTATCCCAGGCAGTTAGCTACTTCAGCACAGCCATCAGGTTATTCCTTGGCTAAGCAGTGCAACAAACCAAAGAACAAACATTGTATTACCAGAGAACATCATACAAGTACTTTAGGGGATGGCAGAGAGAAACATCGAATTGTCAGCTTTTATGCTGACTGTCCGTCAAAAGGCTCGTACTGCGAATTGTACTTTCATTCTATTTCATTTTTATTTTGTTTCGCTTTGTATTTATCTATTTTTATTTATCTGGTGATTCGTTTGTTTATTAAAATAAGCCACTGTATACAGAACAAAAATTAGAACAAGTGACTGAATAGGTTAGTTACTGGGCCAGAGTCAAGGAGAAAAATGGAAATGTTGCTGATGATGTAAGGGATCCAAGTCATTCTGACTAATTATCCGGCAGGGAGTATATAGGGACCAATTTTCATCATTTAGGTTGCTTATTGGTGCATTCTGAATGACCTTGGACTGCATTTTCTGTGCAAACTCTAGTACTGGACGTAGCGGCCAATGTGAAGATCTTTGCAGAGCCACTGCAGCGTCTCACACGTTTGCAAAATGCCAACAACCGTTTTGAGGAACATTAGGAACCGCTTCACATATCCAGACTGATGGCTTGCTTTCACCACGAAATTCCTACGAAAGTTCACACGCCCCCCGACTATTTGGAGAGAGTAGGAGTGAGATCAAATGAGGTGATGATACTGACGGGATTAATTGGTAGTTGTGATAGGAGTGTGTGGGCGGAATGATGAAGTAACACGATAAGACAAACGTGATGGTGTTGAAAGCAGTGATAAGGATGGTGATGGTAGTAATGATGGTGATGACAGTACCAGCCGAGATGACTTGCTCACTCATCAACCTGGTGGTGAGGGATGCTGCGGCGGTGGTGGTGATGGTAGTGCTGGTGGTAGTAGTGGTAGTGTTTAATTTAATCTATTACTTTTGCCTCATTGCAGGGTTAATATATTCTGCAGTCTCAGCTCACTTGCATAAGCTCAGGTCAGTAATTGAAAACACTTAAGATGCAATAAACACATCTGGCTTATACCTGTACAACACTATATGCAGGCAGGCACAACAAATCAACTTTCTTTTTCTCGAGTAACAGACTTATATTAACTGATGTGGCGAGAGGGTACGGAATGAAGTCCACTATGGCTGTAACGATGGTGGTGGTGGTGGTGATGGTGGTGATGATGAGGGTGGTTGTGATGGTGATTGTAGCGGTTGTGTGGATGATGGTTGTGGTAATTGTGGTTGTGGTGGTGGTGCTGGTTATGGTGTTGGTTGTGTTGTGTTTTTGGTGATAGTGGTGGTGGTTGTGGTGATAGCGGTGGTTGTGGTGAAAGTGCTGGTTGTGATGGTGGTGGGTGTGGTGATAATGGTGGTTGTGGTGATGGTGAGGTGGTAATGGTTTTTGTTTGGTGATGATGGTTGTTGTGGTGATGGTGGTTGTTGTGGTGATGGTGGTTATTGTGGTGATGGTGATGGTTGTGGTGATAGTGGTGGTTGAGGTGTTGGTAGTTATGGTGATTGTGGTGATGGTGATGGCTGTAGTGATGAAAGTTGTTGTGATTGTGACTGTGGTGTTTGTGATGATGATGGTGGTTGTTGTGGTGATGATGATTGTGGCAATGGCCATTGTGGTAATTGTGGTTGTGGTGATGGTGGTGGATATTGTGTTAGTTGTGGTTGTGGTGATGGTGCTGGAGGTTATTGTGTTGGTTGTGGTGATAGTGATGGTGGTCGTAGTTGTAGTTTTGGTGATGGTTATGGCTGCAATGGTGAAGGAGGTTGTGGTGTGATGCTTGTGATGGCTATGGTGATGATGGTGGTTATAATGGTGATAGTGGTAGTTGTGTTGATGGTGATGGTGGGTGTAGTGATTCTGTTGGTAGGTGTTGTGGTGCCGGTGGTGATGTGGTGATGTGATGAAGTGTAGTGAGGCATTTCCCATCCCTTTGTTTCTCTCCTCGTATGTGCAGTCTCCTTGTTCGCCCTGCCTGCCTCCCTCATGCACTGCCACCCCACCACCCTCATGCACTGCCTCCCCACCACCCTCATGCACTGCCACCCCACCACCCTCATGCACTGCCTCCCCACCACCCTCATGCACTGCCACCCCACCACCCTCATGCACTGCCTCCCCACCACCCTCATGCACTGCCACCCCACCACCCTCATGCACTGCCTCCCCACCACCCTCATGCACTGCCTCCCCACCACCCTCATGCACTGCCACCCCACCACCCTCATGCACTGCCACCCCACCACCCTCATGCACTGCCACCCCACCACCCTCATGCACTGCCACCCCACCACCCTCATGCAGTGCTCGCTGCCTGCACACACCTCGCCCCTCTGCCAGCCTCAGTCTTACCCTCCCTGTTCTCTCTCAAGTTGTCTCTACTCTTCTCCCTGCCTTTGCCTTCCCTGCCTGAGTGCGTCTGTATTTTTTTCCTATCTGCTAATTGCCCTGCCTGTCTGCTTTACTTTCTTGCATGCATCCGTATTTACCTGTCTCTCTGCATTTTTACTGTCTGTGTCCTTATTTTCATGTCTGTGTGTTATTTTTCCTGCCTGTCTGCCTCTTTCATGCCCTGTGTGCCTGCCTGCCTCTTGCCCTGCCTGCATACCTGCATAATACTGCACCTGTCACACCACCTGCCTGCCCTGTCTGTCCTGCCTATGTTTTACCCTCCCTGCCTGACTACTTCTCTCCCTGCTTCCCTGCCTATTTCGTTGTCCTTCCTGCTTGTATGTATACTTGCCCCGCCTGCAAGCACCCATGCCTACTTTTTGCCCTGCCTGTCATGTCCTTGTCCTCTCATCAGCTTTCTCTTCCCTCCCCGTCTACTTCCCCTCCCCGGCAGTCCTCACCCTCACCCTCTCCCTCCCAACCTGCCTCCTTGCCTGACTACATTCCTCCCTCTTCCCTCTCTCTTTGTTAGTCTCCTCTCATCCATGCTTCTTCTCCTCTCTCTCTCTCTCTCTCTCTCTCTATCTGTCTATGAAACTTACCTCCTTATTTTCATTAAGAACATAAGAAGAGAGGATAACTGCAGTAGGCCGGTTGGCCCATGCTAGGCAGCTCCTAAAAGAGTAACTGAACTACTAGAATGAGATAAGGATAGCAAAGAGGAAGTTCCCCCCCCCCTCCAAACCCTCCAGCCGAAGCCGGCAGGAAAAAGTCAGAAAGAACACCACGCAGTATAGAAAAACTGGCGTGGACATTTTACAGGAAAGTGTGAAAGGAGAATAGAGACTATCATAGTGTAACCTGAAAAGGAAAAATTATGAATTAGTATTGGTTATAAGATTTTCTTTTTTCTATATCCATCCCTTATTTGTCATATGCTTATCTAGCCTATGCTTGAAACTCTCAATGGAAGAGGCAGCAACTACTTTACTAGGTAGCTTATTCCATTCGTCTACTACTCTATTACCAAACCAATTTCTACCGATTTCCTTACTGAAACGGAATTTTTCTAGTTTGAAACCATGATTTCTAGTTCTATCCTGTACACTCACTTTAAGTACTTTGCTAATATCTCCCTTATTTATACCCTTCATCCACTTAAACACCTCAATTACGTCTCCCCTTACTCTACGCCTCTCTAGCGAATGCAGACTTAGTCTTTTCAGTCTGTCTTCATATGACAGGTTCCGGACGTCATGTATCATTTTTGTCATTCTTCTCTGTACATTTTCTAACGAATTAATATCTATTCTATAGTAAGGACACCAAAATTGTACTGCGTAGTCTAAATGTGGCCTTACTAATGCTAGATAAAGTTTCAGTATTACTTTTGATGATCTATTGCTCACGCTTCTCGAAATAAATCCTAGGACCCTATTTGCTTTATTTCTCGCATTAATACACTGTTGCCTTGGTTTAAGGTCGTTACTAATCATAACTCTTAGATCTCTCTCGCATTCCGATTTGCTAATTTCTTTGTTATCTAAGCTGTATTTAGTATCTCCAATGGTCTTGCCTACGTTAAGTACTTTACATTTTTCAACGTTAAATTCCATTTGCCAAGTTTTAGACCATTTGGACAATGTATCGAGGTCTCCTCATTTTCACCCTATCTTTTCTGTCTCTTGTGTCTCCGTCTCCTCACTTTTTATCCCATTGTCGTTCCCCATCTTCACCTTTAAGCTTTCATTGTGTCTCTTCTTCCATCCTTCTTTCATCCCATCCTCTTTATTTCTTCCTTCCTTTACTTCTCCCTGTTGCCTTCTGTCTATCTCTGTCATATAATTTTCACTCTTTATTCTTAATTTCTTTCCATTTATTGCTTCTAATATAATTTTTCTTCTCTCCTCATCTTCGCGTCAGGTTCCTTTACTCCATACTCGATTGCATCCTTTCTCTTCTTCTCCCTATCCTTCGTTTAATCCTGCCTTTTCTTCCTTTTCTTAGTCCTTTCCTGCTTCCTTCCTTCTATTATTCCTTTTTCTATCTCCCTTTCCTTCTCTCATTTTTTTTCTCCCTCCCCTCTACTATTTTCATTTTTCCTCCATCCTCTCTTCCATCCATGTACCTCGTTCCTCCTTCCTTTCCTCCGACATCCCTCCTTTCTCGTTCCTTCTCCTGTTTGCTTCCTTCCGCCTTTCCTTCTCCCTTTTTTTCTAATTCCCTTTCTCCCTTCCTTTCTTTTTCCTTACCTGTCTTCCTTCCTACCTTTCTCTCTCCTTCATCCCTCCATCCCTCTCTTCCTAGCTTCCTCCCTCCCTCCCTCTCTCCCTCTCCTTCCTCCCTCCATCCCTCGTTCATAACACGTGGTTAGTCACACAGGTCAGGGGGGGTCAGGGGTCAAAGGTCAGGGGTCGTGGTGAAAGTGCGGACCTTGCCTTGCCCTCCCCACAACACACCACCCTGCCGCGTGGACGGGTAGGTGGATAAGTAGATGGAGAGATTATGATGGGCTGGTGGATAGATGGATAGATAGATAAACAGGTAGATGAAGAGATACGGAGCTGGATTGATGGAAAGTTAGATAGACGTTAGCGTTGTATGGATAGAGACCAACAAGACAGAGAGATGGATAGATAGATAGAAAGATAGATAGACAGATAGATAAATAGACAGTGTAAGTCAGGGATAAGCTCCATTACATCACAGCCTTTCCCACACAAGCACTAAAGTAAATAGGAGGAACACGCCATACCATCTTAACAGGTAGCAGTGCATCTTTTATAACCAACTCTTTTATAATAATTCCATCAGCTTAACCTTCTCACAGTCAGGACAACTCTGCCATCTTATCTTTTTCATCTGACGCCTTTCGACTTCTTTTGTATATAGCTGAAAATGAGCGCGTGAGGCTGTGTTGATGCTTTTAAAATTAACCCTTGTGGTTGGGACGCGTTTTGTTTGCTGTTTCTGATGTGGCTCTGTTTCTTGTGTTTTATTGGTGTTAGGGGTGATAAATGGACAGACAAAGAAAAAAGATGGGAGAGAGAAAGATAGATAAAAAAAAAAAAAAAAGGCGGTGGCTCAATCGGTAGAGAGGTGGCCTGCAGTCCTACCGGGCCCAGGTTCAAATCCCGACTGGGGCAGGGAACAGTTTGAGGATTTGAATTTCATAAAAATCAGACTTTACCGATCTACCAGAAGACCCGCCGACATGTCGTAAAAATACCCCCACTAATACCAATACACCAGTCCTGTATGAGACAGCCCTAGCATGTATTCAATATGGACAGTGGGTGTTAGCGCCGAAGTGGTGACATGTAGAGGTGTATGTATGTAGGAGGACTACTGGGCCTTGAGTGCAGGCTGTGAAGCCTATGCCCAGAGTCGGAAACATTAAAAAAAAAAAAATACTGTAGACATCGACAGAGATAGATATAGATAAATAGATAGACAAAATTAGACAGATATAGCTAGACAGACGGGTAGATAGATATAGAGGCAGACAGACAGACAGGTAAATAGACAGATAGACAGATGAAGATACAGATTAGATAGAAAGCTAAATGGATGACAGATGGGACAGAAAAAGAGAATGGCTAGGCAAAATGCTGCACGTATGGAAGGTTAGATGGATGGATGGATGGATGGATGGAAGGAATGATGATAAGTTAATAGATGAATACGGATAGCGATAGGTGAGTTGAATGAGTGGATGGGTGGATGAAGAGATGGACGAAGGACGAATACGAAGATGGATGACAATGAATAGATTAGTGGGTGAGCGGTGGATGAGAAATGAGTGGTGGTGATGGAATGTTAAGTTCAAGTGAATAGGTCCTCTCTCTCTCTCTCTCTCTCTCTCTCTCTCTCTCACGGTTGGTATTGGTATAAAGTTGATATGGTTTTTTGTTGGTACTGGTGTTAAGGCTAATATAAGGTCGGTACTGGTATAAGTCTGGTAATGGTATAAGGCTGGTACTGGTATAAGGTTGGCAATGGTATGAGTGATAAAAAGCTGGTACTGGTATAAGGTTGGCAGTGGTGTAAGTGATATAAGGTTGGTACTGGTATAAGGTTGGCAGTGGTGTAAGAGTAATATAAGGTTGGTACTGGCATAAGGTTGGCAATGGTATAAGAGTGGTGTAAGGTTGGTACTGGTATAAGGTTGGCAGCGGTGTACGAGTAATATAAGGTTGGTACTAGCTTGAGGCAGATACTGGTATAAGGTTGGTAGGCCGCATCTCACCCCTGGCTAGTACTAGATAAAGCCGGCTGGACCCTCCGCTAGCCTTCTCATGTACCTCTCTCTCTCTCTCTCTCTCTCTCTCCACTATAACTACACTATATTTTCTAAGGTTCACTAGAAAGTATATGTGATTTGCCGCATGAGTGCATGGCTGCCATATTTCGAGCTGTTTGTGCGAATGTCGGGGTGAAAACTGAGGTGTGGCGGGGATGTGACAACACTATCAACATTTTTTCCCCTAATTTCTACTATTTCCCATCAGAATCATTATATATTTTCATCAGTTCAGCAAATAGTATATGTATTTTGCTAGACAGGTGTATGGTGGTGAATTTAGGAGTTGTTTTGTGGGAATATAGGGGTGTAAATTGAAAGAAATGGCGACGGTATGACAACTACCATCAGCTGACTGGGTACTACAGGGAAAGCATCCATAAAAGGTCCTACGCCCTTCAGCCTCATGACGTAGCCTAGTTTGTATTTTATTCTTGCCGCATCTATTTGTTTGTATTCTCTTGTACTGAAAAGACCGAGGAAGGCTGTATCCAACTTTTCCAGTTTCATAAATATCCCCTTAACTAAATAACAAAGACATCAAGAACAAATAGAGAGAATAATTAACCAATATTTACGATAATTTAGTCTCCGTAGCAGTAAATAACTTTCAGTGCCAGAGTGCTTGGCCTCATGCTACCTCTACACTATTCACTTTAGTTTGTTTCTAAAAGTGTTGATAGTTGTGTAAGTAAACATGAAAGTATGAACATCAGAATACAAAATCTAAGCTCAAGAAAGTATATGAATAACCCATCTCTCTCTCTCTCTCTCTCTCTCTCTGCGCCGCGCCTGTGGAAGTGTGACGTCAGCAGATTGGCAGCGGGTGCGGGTGCGGGTGCGGGTGCGGGTGCGGGGAAGTGTAGGAAATGTTTCACCACTGCATATTTTTTCGGCCAAGGGCAGATCGAATAAAGGAAGTCGGTGTGGAGTGCATCCGGGTTGGGGTATTCTGGGCCAGTGGTTATCAAGTGCTGTTTATTTACGGCTCAGGTAGACTGAAGTATGTAGGTCTATGCCTGAAGTTGTTTTTAAACTGATTTGTGGAATGGAAGTGAGATTGATTTTAACGGACATGATAACGGTGATGACGATGGTGATAAGGTGAACCTGTTGTTTCTTTATGTGTATATATTGTACATAAATATCGAAATATGTATATTTCGTCTTATATATAATTATGTAGTTATTAATTACAAACTAATATAAACAACAATGATAATATAATAATAATAATAATAATAATAATAATAATAAGAAGAAGAAGTAGAAGAAGTTATCATTATTATTATATTATTATTATTATTATTATTATTATTATTATTATCATTATTATTATTATATTATTATTATTATTATTATTATTATTATTTTATTATTATTATTAAAGTGTTTTCATTCAGTCAGAAGTGACGTGTAACCTAAGTGTAAAATAACCTTATAGTACTTTAAAATGTTACATATATACACGAAGAATATATATATATATATATATATATATATATATATATATATATATATATATATATATATATATATATATATATATATATATATATATATATATATATATATGTGTGTGTGTGTGTGTGTGTGTGTGTATCAGTGAATTTGTGCAACCAGTGATTTCATGAAATCCCAAGGGAATTCGTGAAATGAATTTAAATTAGGACGGGTTAATTAAGGTTAGGTTAAATTAGGCTGCGGTTATGTGAGGCTGGAATAATCTAGGTTAAATTTAGGTTAGGTTAGGCTAGGTTAGTTAGGTTTGGTTAGGTTAGGTTAACTTAAATAAATGCTAAGTTACGTTAAGCGATTGTATAAATTAACTTAACTTACCTAGCCTAACCTAACCTAACCTAACCTTAGCCCAGAATTATCCCAGCCTAACCTAACTGCAGCCTAAATTAACCTTACCTTAATTAACCCATTTTAATTTAAGCTTATTTTACGAGTTCCCTAAGGATGTCATGAAATTGCTGGATGCACTAATTCCCTGTAACACACACACACACACACACACACACACACACACACACACACACACACACACACACACACATATATAAATATATATATATATATATATATATATATATATATATATAGATAGATATATATATATATATATATATATACTGTGTGTGTGTGTGTGTGTGTGTGTGTGGCCACAAGGAAGGAAATTGGCTGATGCTATGAAGGCCTTGATAAGAAGCAGAGGTCTGAGTGTGGAGGCTTGCTTGAAGGAGTTTGAGTGGCTGCTCAGAAATACAATGTGATACTAAGGTAGGCATGAAAATGAAAAATCAAGCGTAAGAACAGTGGTGATGGGACTGTTGAGCATTATGTGTGGAGTGCCGAGACTGGATAGGATAAGGAATAATGTGATTCGTGAAAGGTTTCGTGTATGGGAGTCTTTGCCTCCAAGTGTTGAAGACAGTGTGCTTAGATGGTATGGGCAGATGGAGAGAATGGGTGTGAATAAAGTGGTGAAAAGGGTATACTCGCATCTGAGCGAATTTGAAGGTGGGAGAAGACGTGGTAGGCCAAGAAGGTGGATAAATATGGTAAATGAGTGTGTGAGAAAGAGAGGTATAGGAGCTAACGAGGCCAGGAAACTGACATGCGATCGAGCTGGCTTTTACTTAACAGTCATCAGACTGACTCTTTCAGAAAGGTGGGTGTAAAGTTATGTGCAGAACGTTTTTAACCTATCAGGTGATGCCAGGAATCCGGGGGCTTGAATGGTGACTGAATGGGTGTGCAGATCACTGAGCTGGGGAAACTTTGATTAGTAGATCATTTCAAGTTATTTCTTTTTTCTGGCTCCCTGGACCCTGCTTCACTCCATTTTGGGGTTGGAGAGGAAAGAAAGATTTATAAAACAGCAAAGAGAGTGTTGTGTAATGCAGGTGTTCAACACATGCCTTTGAGCTAACGAAATCTTACCAGTGAGTCATCAGTGACAAAGGGCACAAAATAGTGATCAGCGTTGCCTACAGCCCTTGACATACGAGATGAGTCAAGGATAAGGCAGGCGTGTTGACCCTTGACAGTGTTACGTCATCATACTCACGTGTCTAAATATAACCTTTGACCTGATATCCTAAATTATACAAGTCTAAGCCTGACCCCTACTGCATCCTTACCTATGGGGCAGGGTTAAACCTCAACACAAGAACCTGAGGTTCACAGTGATTTAAGAACCTCTGATCGTTGAACTTGCTCACTATGATGATGTCTTATTTTCAATTTATTAGCACTTCCAGGTGATGGTCTTCGCCATCGGATAATCCTCTCTAGCTGTTGGAAGTAGAAACTTTAATCATTCTTCTATGGTGATGTTTGTTTTATTCTGTTACTTCTCCTCCAACACAGACGCTGAAGGACGCCTTCGCGCGACGGCACCAGTATATCCGGGCAGCTCCATTGTTAGGCCATATATGCATCCCTCGAGTCTCTCCCTGTCCCCAGAAAGGAAGATGATGGACTGCTGAGAAAGGGAAACTTCATCCTGCAGTTCACTGAGTTCACATACAAATGAGCCTGGGGCGACAACAGCAACAACAGTCATCGTAAAGCTTTTCATAATTATGAGATTTGCCTGTCCAGACAGAGGACATCAATAATGTTTTACTCTTGTCCCTTTAGCCACGGTACTCAGATCAAAACTGAGTTTTGGAGGAGGGAGGATTAGACACAACCTTCATTAACCCAGTTAATATAAGACCTTGTTTCCATGCTGAATAAACTTGTCTATGAATGGCAAGAGTACACTGGAATGAGACGGGTTAACTACTTATGTCTCATGAAGTATTTTAAAGTTCAGTCTTGCTACTGGCAGACGATTTGATTCAGAGTAGGAGAGGCCACTTGTACTGAATCGGTAACTGAAGGCTATTTAACATCTGCAGTGCGAACAATCTATCCTAAGTTGGGAAAATCGTCTGGAGTCTGCAGGAATGAACACAGGCATACGTGGCAGCAGAAGGACTGGTATTCTGGTCGCTTGAGGAGATCTCCCGGCACCAGTTTTTTAGCCTTATGTCACGTCACCTTGTCATGTATGCTGTTTTTATATATTGTAATCCGTTCACGTCAACTAGGTGTAAAATTACCACCTTTCCATCTTGAGTACATAGTTATAAAAAGAGATGAAGACTACAGTATGGTGGTAGTCACAGAGGTATTATGAAAGGAATATAGAGCATCAGTATTAACTCTGACACTGAGCTACATGAAATAAACTACAAAAGGACGAAAATCTCCGCCAAGTTACAATGAAGGACCTCTAGGCTGATATTAAAAGGACAGCCAGGTAAATAACATGCAGGATAATATTAAAGTAAAGCAGGTAAAACATAGCGATAAGGAAGCGGTACTATTATTGAAACCTTCCTTAGCTGACGAGAATGCAGAACCGAGACGAAGGGCTTGATCTCGGGTTGTAGGTCAGCACAACAGCACTTAGATAACCCGGGACCCAGCGCTGATTCAGAGCCAGAGTCAGCAGAGGGGGGAGGGAGGGGCTGCCGACGCCACTCCAAACATTGATAGCACGAGAGAGAGAGAGAGAGAGAGAGAGAGAGAGAGAGAGAGAGAGAGAGAGAGAGAGAGAGAGAGAGAGGCATCATTAATAACCTTTCATCGGTGTAAGGATGTGACAAAGCCTATGACCTTAAACCATCCAGTCCGTCGACGTATCTTTCCTCATTGTTTTTACCAGGTACAGACAATATTTACTCACCTTAGGAGAGACTTTTGGAACCGGAGGAGTCATGTGGAGTCTCCCTTATCTCTCTCACTACATGGCTGTTCCCCTAAACTGACTAAAATCATCTGGCCAGAGCAAAATATTTATCACGTCATGACACTGGCACACATCCCATTCAGTCCAGTGCCGTGTTTTTTCCCTCCTTGCTGCCTTCAGGTGGCATTATTTAACTCAGGAGGGACCTGTTGTAGTGGAAGCTCGATGGTGACTCTATCCAACCTCTCCAGCACTGAATGTCTCACCAGAATTCAGTAAAGTCGTCTAGTGTTAGCCAGGGAAAAATAAATATGACGTCCTCGGGCTGAACGGCTTAACCTTTTGAAACCAATGAAATGCTGTTAAATTTTGTTTTTGCTGCTGCCAGACAATGTTATTCGGCACAGGAGTGACTTTTCGAAGTGGAAACGTTAAACAGTCTCTAGAATACGGAAAGTGTGTCCTAAATTGAATAAAATAGTCTTGGGGCAGCAGGAAGCATAGGGAAACACGTGCTGGTACTGAGGATGATAACAGACATTACTGAGGGTGTGTGTGATGGCCCTGATGGGGCTGGTGATGGCAGGAGTGTGATGGTGCAGATGGCTGATGCCCCCCTCCCTCCCACCCACATTTCCATACCACAAGTCACGTCTAAACAGCGCTAGGGTTTTCCCTTCCCTGGATGATAGCACTTTTTTCGACCTGAACCAAACCTAACCGAACCGAACCTAACTTGAACTGATCTTTCTCCCAACCTAACCTAACCTAGTGTAATCAAACTTGGTAACTATTCTGATATTACTTAAGCTAAACTAAGCAAACACGACTGCCAAACCTAAGTTAACCCAACCAGTTCTAACCTATCCTAACCCTAACCTAGCCAAACCTAACCTAACCCTAACCCAACCATAACGCAAACTAACCTAACCTTATCCTAACAACCAAACTTTACTTACCTCTGCCAAGATCCTCATTAGAAAGAACAAATACAAAAGACCTGTATGCCGGAGCTTCAGGACGCCTTTTCTGTGGTGTGGCGTGGTGTGGTGTGGGAGGGTGACTGTGTGTGATGTGGTGTGGTGTGGGAGGATGATTGTGTGTGATGTGGTGTGGTGTAGGAGAATGATTGTGTGTGGTATGGTGTGGTGTGGTGTGGGAGGGTGTTTGTGTGTGTGTGGTGTGGTGTGGGAGAGTGATTGTGTGTGATGTGGTGTGGTGAAGGAGGATGATTGTGTGTGGTGTGGTGTGGTGTGGGAGAGTGATTGTGTGTGATGTGGGTGTGGTGTGGGAGAGTGATTGTGTGTGATGCGGTGTGGTGTGGAAGGGTAATTGTGTGTGGTGTGGTGTGGTGTGGTGTGGGAGTGATGTGGTGTGGTGTGTGAGAGTGATTGTGTGCGATGTGGTGTGGTGTGGGAGGGTGATTGTGTGTGATGTGGTGTGGTGTGGGAGGGTGATTGCGTGTGATGTAGTGTGGTGTCGGAGGGTAAATGTGTGTGGTGCGGTGTTATACGATGGTTTGGTGTGTTGTGTGGTGTGGCTTTGGTAAAGTTACTTAGATCTATGGATGCGATGCACCTCGCGTCTGAAAATTATTACCGACAGACAGACTGACAGAATCGCTCTAGAGATGCTCCTGCACCTAAAAATGCCTCCAGTCTGCTACATTTCGGAAATTCACCCCCACCCTCACCCCAACGCCAGTGAGAACACGGCAGGGAAGCCTCACCAGTTGCCACCTCAGCCTTAACTTGCAGGGATGTTGAATAATCATAAGCTAGTTAACAAGAAGGAAAATTAACATAAGTGGGATATTATTACAACGAGAGAAGCAATACCAAAGTTATAATTGCAATGCAGGGTGTGTGCAGGGCGGTGTGAGTGCTGTGGATTTCTCCTTGCCGACGATGCACTTAGCAAATTGCACTTCATATCCTTGAGTCAGCAGACATTAATGAAATTGTTCGGAACTTGGATTGAGCATGATAAGTACTACACAGCATCAACATTGTTTTATTACACTCTGCAGTGATGATTAAATAGTGATATTATTTATTCACTCAAACGGGAGTTATACAGTAGCTTGTGACTATCTCTAAGTGCCATGCAGCCTGGAACTGTTTAAGCCAACGGTACTGATGTTTCGTACAGGATTATCCAGCAATATTTACTGTCAGTGCAGCCTGGGTTATCTGCTTATGCTGTTTATATATTTTGCTATTATTTCCACTGACCAGCTGCGAGAACTTAAATGAACGGGACGGCTTGCCAATCTAATCTGACACTTACGAAATTTCAGACTTGTGCCAATGTACTCGCTGTATAATAAAAGTTGCTGCCTGTTGTTGATGCTGGCGACGTAACCGTGACTCACCACCAGACCCGACCACCATTGTCAGGTGTTTATGGATCCAACATAAAAGTTTACAAATAAGTGATACCGGTCTTGAAGATTCTGAAAACCCTCCATAAATGTGTGCAAGAACATGGTGTACCAGCGGTGTGGACTTATTTTTTGGATTATCTAGTACAAATGCAAGCCCTCAATTTTTAGGTCAAATGGTCATTATAATTACTGTATTCAAATAATCATGAGTTGCGAATTGCACCTTATGAGTACCAGTAGAACATCTGCCGACCCATCGTTTGAGATAATACTTTGTTGGGTTGTTTGTGGTGATGGTGTGGATGTGGATAGTTTGTGTTGGGTTGTGTGTGGTGATGGTGTGGGTGTGGATAGTTTGTGTTGGGTTGTTTGTGGTGATGGTGTGGGTGTGGATAGTATGTGTTGGGTTGTTTGTGGTGATGGGGTAGGTGTGGATAGTATGTGTTGGGTTGTTTGTGGTGATGGTGTGGGTGTGGATAGTTTGTGTTGGGTTGTTTGTGGTGATGGTGTGGGTGTGGATAGTTTGTGTTGGGTTGTTTGTGGTGATGGTGTGGGTGTGGATAGTTTGTATTGGGTTGTTTGTGTTGATGGGGTAGGTGTGGATAATCATATGGGTAGAGAAGATGGTCTTGTCCGCAGTGAGTCAACAGTATAGCCAGACACCCGCATCTGTTTACTCAAACCAAGAGGGTCTGGCAACAACAGGTCACCCTCCCACCCCAGCGCTACTTTCACTCTCTATGTGTCTTCTCACTCCATTTTCTCCCTTATTGCCACCCTAAGCGCCCTACGGAAGTAACGCAGGTGTTGAGGCTGTGTGGAAAATGGGTGTGGGGTGGGTGAGGAGGCGAGAAATGGGTGTGAAATATGCAAACTGGGTTGTGGCTGGACAGGTGCAGGTGACAGTGGGAGGGGGAAGGAGGGGGCACCGGGTGGGAAAGGAGAGAGATTTGGAGGAGGGGCTGGAGGTGAAGGAGGGTACCAGACACCGCCATGTACTGCACAAACCTAGCCTTCACTCACCAAGTTCCATGTTCATGTGTATCATTCCTAAATGTCCCTTAACGAGTATGATTTTTATGATGCGGGCTTCTTTGGCCTTCTGGTGTCAGTACTGGGTGGATATACAACATTTTTATTGCTTTTCGGGGGCAAACTCTCTTCTTTTCGTTGGTGTGGCCGACGTCCACTGGTCGCTACATAGCTGGTTTGGACCTGCCCGGACTGAGAGCACGGCCAATGTGAAAGTTTGAGTGTGCATGGATGGGTTACTCAACACTGCAAGGGGCCCAGACCTGCCCAGAGAAAGTCCAGAGATGTTTATAAGGCAGCGGAGTCATGGCTGGACACTGAATAAAAACTAATTAACGAGGGTAAAAAACGCACAGGGGTCATGTTGGTCTGAGGGGTGGCTTTAGAAACCACTCGTGGGTTACAGTTCCATTACTCGTAAAAACTGCACCTCAGATTTCTAGCTGGTGTGGTGTGCTGTGTGATGACGTGGCGGTGTGGTTGTGGTGTTGTGTGGTGTGGTTGTGGCATGATGGTGTAGTGTGGTGTGGTTGTGGCATGGTGGTATAGTGTGGTGTAGTTGTGGCATGGTGGTGTAGTGTGGTGTGGTGTGGGGTGGCGTGGTTGTGGCGTGTAGTGTGGTGGTGCTTGTGTGGTGGTGTGGTGCGGTTGTGTGGTGGTATGGTGTGGCGTGTAGTGGCATGGTGGTGCTGCGTGTTGTGCTGCTGTGACTGTGGTGGTGTGGTTCAACAGTGGTTTGACTGTGTGATGGTGGTGGTGTGGTGTGGCTGTGTGGTGATGCTGGGCACGAGGCTGCAGCGGTGCATGTTGAGAGGAGAAAGCGCCGTGTGTGCCGCTGCTGTCATGCCCCCACCGTACGGCAGGAAACCCAGGCAACATAACAACTGCCACAACATTGAAATTAGAGTATGATGTCTGAACGAATCCATTGTCTTAGTCTAGAGCAGAGTTAAAAAAAAAAATCCCCATCCTTAGATACGTAAAAAGTCCCATACTCCCACCAAAAAAAAAAAAAAAAAAAAAAAAAAAAAAAAAATCGTGCTGAATGTGTTAAAGTTTGATGGCCAAAGATGTGTCATAAAGAAGTGAAGAAGCAGACTTGTATGCCGTCTTTGTATCATTGTCAAACCTTGTATCTATTACGTCTTGCAAGGTAACATATCAGAAAGTTGGCACACAGGTAACCAGGGGCCATATGAGGTGAAGTACCTAGGCTTTCCTTTACTCTGTCAATTACAAAACGTCTTTCTTGATCTGAATGCTGTTTAATTAATCGTGGCGGTGGTGGCAATACAGTGGTGGTGGTGGTTGATGTATAGTGATGGTGGTGGTAATACAGTGGTGGTGGTGGTTGATGTATAGTGATGGTGGTGGTTGATGTATAGTGATGGTGGTGGTTGATGTATAGTGATGGTGGTGGTAGATGTATAATGGTGGTGGTGGTGGTAGAATTATAATGGTGGTGGTGGTGGTAGAAGTATAATGGTGGTGGTGGTGGTAGAAGTATAATGGTGGTGGTGGTGGTAGAAGTATAATGGTGGTGGTGGTGGTAGAAGTATAATGGTGGTGGTGGTGGTAGAAGTATAATGGTGGTGGTGGTGGTAGAAATATAATGGTGGTGGTGGTGGTAGAAGTATAATGGTGGTGGTGGTGGTGGTAGAAGTATAATGGTGGTGGTGGTAGAAGTATAATGGTGGTGGTGGTAGAAATATAATCGTTTGGCAGTAATGGAAATATAAAAACATAAATAGAAATAGAAATATAATAGAAATAGAAATATAATAGAATATATAAATAGAAATATAAAAAAGAAGTTATCGTACTGAAGGGGTTGATAGTTGTTTCTAACGTCCCTACTTCGGGAAGTTTCCCTAAAATAGATAAAATTTTCCTGCGTTGGCAAGATTGAAATGAATATGCGTGTGCGTGGACCGAGTACCTGTCATGCCTCCGTAGCCGTCAGATGGCAAAACCGTCAGAACAAAAGTCGAAATTATCATGATCTTGTGTGGTATAATCAGTAATATATTAATTTAGTGGCCCACTCGTCACTTCAGATATTGTTACATCCACTCATTTAGATCATTTCCGTCATAACCAGAGGTGCACTCAGTGGAGCGCTTCTCTCCGACAAGGACAACATAATTCCCAAACCACTCTTCATAATGGGTTAGGTTTTCTCATCACTAATTAGGGATTCGCAAAACGTGTTTTCCGGATCCAGGATTTGTAATACGATCCGGATCGGTCCCAAAAGTTAATCGAGTGTTCCCTGGGACATGGGCTATCTACCCACCAAATTTGGTCCAAATCATTTAGTTTTTGAGTAACCCTGCTAACAAACAAACAGACAAACAGGGATGGAAACATACTCTACGGTACTTGTCGGAGAGAAATAGATCCAGTCAGAATCATTCAGACCCATAACTGCCAATTAAGGCAGTTGTTAGATTAACTGTTTTCCATGAAGGTGTATTCAGAGCCACTGTGATCCAATTAGGTCCAGTAAGATCAATTAGGGTCCATCTAAGTCCTCCATTATCAAGTCCAGACTAATCAGCTCAGCCAGGTCCATTTAGGATCAGTTTGGTTAATTCATGATTAGTGTGACCAGTTGTAGATCTATTAGAAACTTCCGGTCTACTGCGTCTTAGGTTAGTTCTGGTCAGGGTCATGGAAAGACCGTTATGTCTGATACGGTCTAGTCAGGTTTATTGATGCCACTGCATATCATAGTAAGCCCTTCAAATCATTCCAGGTCTCATTTCGGGGCCTTATTAGGTTCATTTAGATCTTTGCCATCCATTCAAACACAGCCGGTCAATTCAGGGGGCGGTGAGTTCTTATTAAGTCCTTTCAGGTCCGCTTTGGTCCATTCCGGGCATTCACATACAGTCAGGCCCATCCCTGTCACTTCAGGTTCATTCAAGTCTGTTCAGATCCACAAAAATTCATGGAAGCACTACAGATCCATTCATTTAACTAAGTTTACTGAACATCTGTAGTAAGTTTGGTTTACACCAGCCAGATTCAGTTGTAAGTAGATCAGTTTGGTCTACATCACTCAGCCTAGGCCTCTTTAGGAACTTTCATATCAAGCCCATCATATCAACCCAGGTCAGTATGATATTGATGTTGGTCATGCCTGTAAGGATGTGTACCCAATTATAAGACCTAATGGTGCAGAGATTTGGAGGTCATTCAGTATAGGGTGGAGTGGGCTGAGACGAGTGTGTGTGGCATGGGCTCGGATGATGGTGACGAAGGACACCTAATGACATGGGGCGCAAACTCTATGGATATGGGCATTAGGTCGGTCTGCAGGACAATAACTCATTCGCACAATATATCATTCTCGTGGTGCTCAAACCACCAAACCGGATATAGAATGGGTGGATGGAGAAATGCGAGTGGGATGGGCTGAGATGGTGATGTGTGGTGGGTCATAACAGGGGCAGTATAACCTGTGATTTGGAGTGTTGTTGGTAGGCTGTTAGGATGTAAATTAAAGGCGAGGGAAGCAAAAAACGGGAGGGGTGGGTGGGATGAGTGAAGGTGATGGTGGGTAAGGGTAGGATGAGAACACACTACGAAGATGGGCGTCCTGTAAGAGGCGGAGCTGGTGCTGCAAAGGCGTCACAGATTTTTCTCAGAAGCTTGACGTCGGATGGGGGGAGGTAGAAAAAGGGTGGGGTGGATTGAGAGGAGTGCGTGGGACAGGCAAGGCAGGAGTTATATGTCCTATAAATATAGGGATTGTAAGTTGGCCAGTATGAAGATGGCGATGATTTAATCCCGCCTTCTCCAAACAGAACAACAACAACAATAATAAAATACACACACACCACTCATTATTCGCGGTATATCATGACACAGGTTAGAGGAGACCATGCGACTGAAGGCGTAAGAGTCCATTTGTTTATTTACTCCGGTGACAGGAACCACAAGTTGGACAAGTGATTTCCTTTTTCCGATTTGTGCCTCACAGTAAGATTGTAAACCAATCTTTTATGTCTTCCAGTCTCACTTCAGTGTAAAAAAAATTGCTAACAGCAATGAATATTAATTTAATAAGAACTGGCTTGTGTTATAAGTAAGACACAGTAAAACCAGCCTAATTAAATATAGTTACTGATAGACAATGGTACTGCAGTAGCGAGGTAAATATATCGATATCTTAATCTTTACCCTGCCACAACCCCCTCTGCCATATCCCTCCCTGTCACACAACCCCCGGCCACATCCTACCTTGCCGCACTACACCCTACCAATCCACATCCTGCCACACCGCACTGCCACATCCGTACCATACCACACCACACTGCCACATCCCTCACGTGCCACACCACATGCTACCACATCCCTTCCTACAACACTTCACCCCGCCACACCACACCCTACAACTCTCCACCCTGTCACACCACACCCTACAACTCTCCACCCTGTCACACCACACCCTACAACACTATACCATGTCACACCACACACTACAACACTTCACCCTGTCACACCACATCCTACAACACTTCACCCTGTCACACCACACCCTACAACACTTCTCCCTGTCCACCAAACCCTACAATACTTCACCCCGTCACACCACACCCTACAACACTTCACACTACCTCACCCAACCTCTACCCTACTACATCCACAGCCTGCCACACATATACCCTGCCTCTCTCCCACCCCTACCTTGCCACAATCTCACCCTGCCACACTCACACCCTGCCACATTCACACCCTGCCACACTCACACCCTGCCACACCACTACCTTCCCACATCCTTTCCTTGCAACACCCAAACCCTGCCACACTCACACTCTGCCACACTCATATCCTGAAACACTCACACCCTGCCACACTCACACCCTACCACATTCACACCCTGCCACACTCACACCTTGCCACACTCACTCTGTCACACGCACACCCTGCCACACCCCTACCTTGCCACACTCTCACCCTGCCTCACCCAAACCCTACCACACTCGCATCCTGCCACACCCCACCTCTGCTCTGTCAGACTCACACCCTCTCACACCCACACTATGCCACACCCCACCCTTTCCCTACCAGGTCCACACCTTGCTACACTCGCACCCTGCTACACTCCCTCTGTCACACATTTACCCCACCCTGCCACATCCCTCCTCACACCCTGACAAACCACACCTTGCCACACCCGACCCTGTCTTATCCCTGCCCTGCCGCACTCCACCCTTCCACATCACACCCTGCAGCACCTCACCCTACCACGGCGCACCTTACCACACATTATCCCACCCTACCACAGCACACCCTGCAATATCACACCCTGTCACATCCTACCCTGCCACACTTCACCCCACCACACCCTACTCTGCCGCACCACACCCTGCCACACCACACCTTGCCAAACTCCGGTCTGTAACACCCCAGCCTGCCACATCCAACCCTGCTACATTCTTCCCTGACACACCACACCTTGCCACATTACACCGTCACATCATGCCCTGCCACGTTCCATCTTGGTACACACCGCGCTACCACACCACACCCTGCCACACCCCACCCTACCACACCAAACCTTAACACATCATACCCTGCCACATTCCTATCCTGTGGTGCCATACCTTATCACACTATCCTGCCACGACACACTCTGACATACCTTACCTCCTGAAACCAAACCCTGCCACACCGCCCTCTGGCACACCCCGCCCTGCTATACCAGACCTCACCACATATCTACCCTGCCACAGCACATCCTGCCACCGTCCGAGTAAGGCTGAGATTTACAATAAGTCCTACGATAACTTTCCTTTATTTTCTAAGACTTGGTTCTTCAGGAAAAATAAAACACACGGAGAGCTCCTACACTCACTCTACCTCGTATTACCAACAGAAACAAATCAAACTTACGACAGGGAAACCATCGTAAGTTTTCATGTAAATCTGGGCCGAGTTGCAGCTGTACAAATGAGTGATGTGTTCTGGCCTGACACCTCCAGCAACAGCACCAGCCGGCTCTCTGGCGCGGCGCCCTCGGAGAAAGTAGTTCGAGAAAGTAAGAGTCAAATAAGAAACTTTTGAATTGATTTAGCTTTCAGGCGTAAAGTAAAAAAGTAGCCGAGCAGAGAAGTGCAGACGTTTTCCACGGCTGGGAGTGTGCAGGTCTGATGTAGAAACTGTTTTTAAAATGTGTTTTGTGAGAGCGCTGTTCATCTGTGTTAAATATCTATCTACCTGTCTATCTATATCTAAATCTATCTATCCATCTGCCTATCTATAGATCTATTTTATGTCTATAGATAGATAGATAGATAGATAGATATAGATAGATGGATAGATAGATACTGATAGATAGCTATAGATATAAAGATTGATAGATAGATAGATAGGTAGATAGATAGAGAGAGATATAGATAGATAGATAGATACATTCTGTGTGTGTGTGTGTGTGTGTAATTCACCGGGTCGGTCAGGATCACTTGATGGTCGTGATCGTCAGCTTTTACCCTCCCGGAAGGGAGCTGAGAGCTCATATAGTCCGATCTAAGGGCAAGGCTGTGACCTTCACACACGCACACACCCGTCCCCTTGCTCAAGGGGGACAGTAACCACCCACTTCGTCAGTGAAACTTTTCGCAACCTGAGCGAGGCGCGAACTCCCGTCCACCAGTTGGCAAGCGAGAGCGTTACCACTGCACCAGCGAGCGGTGTAAAGTGTGTGTGTGTGTGTGTGTGTGTGTGTGTGTGTGTTTATGTATTATTTGGTTATTTGGTGGTGGTTGTTACTTTGAGCATTACTGATGTTTATTGATGATGTAGGGGGTAAGCAGAAATTTCTAATCACATTACACCACTGTCTGTAGCTGTGTGACGGGAGACCAGGCAAGCAAACTAAACATAAAAAACTAATTGTACACATAAGGTGGTACTGCTGCTACACCAGGTGTCAGCATAAGTACTTCTGCACACTAGCACTCCACTTGTCAGGGACGGATGTAAAGATGTTAATGCAGCAGCCAGCAGCAGAACCAGTTGTGTTTCCTGTCATTCAGCAGTACCCTCCTGGCGCCTCACCTCACTCACCAACTACAGGTGTACTTGCACTGGCTGTTCGAGCTCCTGCTGACAAAACCCTCTTGTTGAAGCTGGTAGAAAGAACCATATTAGTTCCTTCAGTATTGGCCTCCAGTGAAGGAGGTGTAAAAGTGTAAGACCCAGAGATATATGGTGAGATAAGTACTGTTGATTACAAGTGTTGGCTTTGGTGTTGCACATACTGCACACCAATTACTGCAGTGTATGCTCTGCTCTTAATATTTTTGGTCTTTTCTTTATTTGGATATTGTTTTTGCATGACAGCGACATCTTTGATTAAAATATGATGTTAATAATGACTTGGCAACATTGTGTCATTTTGAGTTATTACATTTAATGAAAATTTCATCCATTAGTTTGAGAGTTATTATATTTAATGGAAATTTTATCCGGTAAAACCCCACTAAGCTTTTCCCTTACTGAGGAGCTACTCGAAATTAGGTCAGCACAGGTTTTGAAGGTTGCTTCTGTTACTGAATGGAGATCTGTTACAGCAATGGATGTATACCCTAGACTTCCTTTCTTATAACTAATGTAGTCAACAAAAGAAGGTATTATCTGTTAGATATAGTTTTTCTTTGTCACATATAAGGACCTACTATCAATCAAACCTTATACCGGGTAAGAATTAAATTTTTACACATAGACCTCGGCCCTATACATACAGGCAACATTAAAACGCCCAACATGTATTGTAAACAGTATCTTACACAAGGTCTTCCCTCAGCAACCATACTCTTCGTTTTATTACCAGTAAAGAGGAAAGTGTGAAACTTAGAGGGGCTAAACACAAGGTCCAGCATATAACCTACCTTACTTGCACCTCATTTAAGAAAATATCCTGCATCCTCACACGGCCTCTTTCAGCTTATATTATGGTATCACAACTCTTTTCACAAATGGGCCAAGTAAAATAATGAAACATGCCTGGCAAAGTCAATTATGCTCTCTTGCAGACCAGTTTGCTCTCTTTGCCTGAATTTCCTATAATTTCCTTCTTGCTGATCACAAGTAGTCAGAAATGACGCACAAAAGGTCCATGAGTATTACTACACCCAAATGCAGCACAACCAACCATTAATCACGGCAAAGATGCACCAGCAAAAGTAACACAGCACCGCTTATTTAGCAGCTACCAGCAGTCTGGTTTGTCAGTATTACAATTCGGCGATTATCTAGGTATTTACGTGTACTTTGAAATCAAATCCATGTGTAGTGATGAAGATTAAAACGAAAATCTTCAGTAGCTCAAATCAACAACCTATGCTGCTGTTCAATCGACATTTTATTTTTCAACCAATCATGGATCACAGTAGATGAAGAAATGCATTTTTAGACGATTCTGCAGTCAGCCAGCATCCGGGTTGTGAGGCGTTTGCACAAAAATGGCACCATGTCGGCTGACCGATCAGCGAGCAGCTGAATTGTCCAGCTCTCTTTCTATAGGATCTTTAGTACACATGAGCGATTATTTCGTCTTGTCTCGTGTCAGTAGACAGCAGAATTTCCTGAAGAAGACGTCATCAACGTAACTATGACATTGTTACTGAATACAAAATCATATTCAGATGCGGCAAATTTAAATACATTCCTGATCTTGCCCCCCCCAAAAAAAAAACAAAAAAAACACGATGTTTCCTATTTTTCCATAGATACACCCAGACACTCATCAGAAGATACTGCTGTATACGTTAGTGAATAAAAATTCCACCTCATATCCAGCTAATATTTATTCCTCAGGTAATTTTGAAATTAAAAGATCTTTCATGAAACTACTAAAAATCAAATAAGTAAACTCATTAGTCATGAGTGATGTCACTAGAGTTTGTAGGAATTTAGTTAAGTTTTACTCCGCTACCCTATCTACCCATCTATAACCAGACGCCATAAGCCCGTCAGGGGTGACCGTTTGACTTATAAGTTAGTTGTTTTATTAGGAGGGGCACAAACCCTCCACCAACCCACATGTTGACGCGTAGCAAACAAGTATGAGTTGTTTATATAGTTATCACCCAATGCTGTAAATGGTTAACTGGCTAACAGGAAACCATTAGGCTTGGCACTCAATGTAAAGCCACCTGAAAAGGAAAGAATAATAAGTGACATGAAAGATAAAAGAAATAGGAGGGGAAGAGGGCAGACACAGAAGAAGAATGATAAAGGTAAACGAAGAAGTAGACAGCACTACATCAAGTGAGTGGATGATGGTCGCCGCTGTCCCAATGAAAGATATTATTGGTTTAAGAGGAAGTTCCAATTAATGCACCTTGGGTAAACCATACTTTGTTTCAGGGGCTGAGTAAGTAAATAGTCAGACAAAAAAAATCATTCAAATATTAAGCTTACATATTGTTGTTGATCAAGCCCAGTGTGTCTGGCAGGATGGAACCATCAACCGCAGGCAAGAAACCGTTCCTGAAGGGTTGTCCCGTACAGAGAACCGATGTTCCCTAACGGTTGACAGCGCCTCACCACATCGAGGAGCAGGAAAAAGTGTGAAGGTTTGGTTCCTGGATGGACGCTGCATTTGCCTCTCTCCACCCAGTTAACAGGGGCACCATAGCAGGCTCTACTTCACCACGCAATTTGGTTATATGGTTACCACCCAACGTTGTAAATGGTTTCCTGGGTTACAAGACACCATTGGGCTTGTCAATCAGTGTAGACCCACCTGTGAAGAAGTAAATGGCAGCTCACGATAATATATATATATATATATATATATATATATATATATATATATATATATATATATATATGTATATATATATATATATATATATATATATATATATATATATATATACACACACACACACTCACACAAATTACCAAGAAAAGAACTCAGGGGCACTTCACCAGTCTGATCTGATGTAATTAATGCTGACTCTATTTTTTTTCTTCTTCAGCTCTCCCTTTAGTCTTAATTGCAGTACGTCCAGGAATCTCGAAATGAAAGCAGATCTTGATTTATGTTCTTTTCTGTTCAGTTTTTCCTAAAAAAAAAAAAGGATTTTTTAAAGGCTTTTAATCTTTGATTCTTTCTTTTTTCGTGAAAATGACAACTGTACTGCTTGTGTCATGCACTCTGATCTTCCTAAATAATATAGCGTCCTAAAATCAAGATGAAAATACCGTGGGGCCCGGGGCAAATAGCTGATGGAGGCCTGACTTACTTTTTATTGATTATCCATTTTATGTTTTTGTTTTTTGTTTTTTTTAATACTTTGCCCTAAAACATGAAATACAGTAAATGTATGACAGTGAGTAGTGATGGTTAGCTTATGCACACAATCAAATGGACGGAGTGGCAGAGGTACCCTTGTGGTAGAGGGCCTGGCCAGTTGCCCCGTGTGTCTCCATATATATCCAGCCCTGAGTACCCGTGTACCGGACCAGAAGTTCCTAGATGACACCTGCTCACGAACGGCTGATAAAGTCACACTGTGGTGACGGACGTTCCTCAGTGTCGCCGTTTGTAAAGACGCTAAGTTAGGTTAGATCAATAATATCGTGAAGGTGTGAGGGGACAAAGCTTAGGTTAGATCAATAATATCGTGAAGGTGTGAGGGGACAAAGCTTAAGTTAGATCAATAATATCGTGAAGGTGTGAGGGGACAAAGCTTAGGTTAGATCAATAATATCGTGAAGGTGTGAGGGGACAAAGCTTAAGTTAGATCAATAATATCGTGAAGGTGTGAGGGAACAAAGCTTCCATCTCATCTAACCTAACGTCTTTACAAAGGGCCTCCGCAGGGTGAGGTGGGCAGAGGGTCAGTTTGACGTCATCAGAGGCCTCAATACTAACAAGACATATGGGCCTAATGGGGTCCACCCTGTTGTCCTCAAGAACTGTGCTTCTGTGCTTACACCCTGCCCGGGTAAGCTCTTTTGCCTTTGTCTGTCAACTGTACCCTTCCTAGTTGCTAGAAGTTTGCTCTCATTCAGCCAGTCCCAAAGAAGGGTGACCATTCCCATCCCTCTAACGATCGCCCAAGTGCTTTAATATCCTGTGTTTCAAAAGTGTTCGAGTCTTTTCTTCACACACACACACACAAAAGGCATCTTTCCTATCATAACGTTCTTTCTGATAGTCAGTATGGGTTCCGCCAGGGACGATCTACTGGCGATCTTCTCACTACGTTTCAGACTCCTGGTCATCCTCCTTTCGATACGTTGGCGAAAGCTCTGCCATTGTACTTGAAATCTCAAAGGTTTTCGATCGAGTCTGGTATAGATCTTTAATTTCCAAACTGCCCTCTTACCGTTTCTATCATTCAATCTATGCCTTCATCCCTAGCTTCCTTTCTGGTCGTTCTATAGCCGCTGTTGTAGACGGCCACCGTTCGTCTCCTAGAGCTATCAGTAGTGGCGTTCCTCAAGGCTCTGTCCTATCACCAACTGTCTTCCTTTTATTCATCAATGACCTTCTAAGCTGTACATCTAACCCTATCCACTCATACGCTGATGACTCCACCCTGCACCATTTCATTCGCTTCCTGCAGCGTCCATCTCAGCAGTTACTACAACACACAAGGGATGAGGCTGTGGCACACCTAATGTCTGATTTGGCTCATATCACTGATTGGGGTATAAGTAATATTATTGTCTTTAATGCATCAAAAACTCAGTTCTTACATCTGTCAACCTGACAAAATCTCCCTTAGGAGTACCCTCTAAGTTTTAACAATATCCAGCTCAACCCTGCATCATCCTTCAACATACCTGGGGTTTCATTCTCTCGGTATTTATCTTGGAATGAACATATTACCTCTCTTGTAAAATCTGCTTCCAAGAGATTAGGTGTGCTAAGCCGACTCCGTGCTTTACTTACCCCTGCACAGCTGTTGACTTTATACATGAGGTTTATTCACCCCTCTGTAGAGTACAACTCTCATGTGTGGGGAGGCTCCCCACATACAGCTCTTCTCAACAAGGTGGAGTCAAAGGCTTCTCGTCTCATTAACTCTTCTTCTCTTACTGGCTCCCTTCAACCGTTGTCTCTTTGCTGCACTGCTGCATCTTTATCTCTTTTCTATCGCTACTTCAATGGCCACTGCTCCTCTGAACCGTCTGCTTGCATCCCTCCACCTCTACGACGGGCATGTAGCACCAGTCTAGCAACAACCTCTGATCCCTTTTCTGCCCAACTCTCTAATGCAAGAGTTAACCGTGACTCCAAGTCCTTCATGTCTGCAACGGGTCAACTCTGGAACTGTCTTCCTCTGTATTTCCAACTTCCAATGATCTCCAGCTTTTCAAACGCATTGTGTCCAGGCGTCTCGAGATGAACGGATCTTGAATTTGGCTTTCTGTTATCATGTTTTTGTTTTTTCTCGAAGTTAAGAAAACTGCGGGCTCCTGGATTTGGGTTCTGTCTTCCTTGCATTAAAAAAAAGAAAAATGGGCAAATGTCATTCAGGAACTTCTGGTCTGGGAGGAACTTGTGGTCCGTCACACTGGTTTGCCATATTACTGGCCACTGCACTGTAATAAAAAAAAAGAAAGAAAAAAAAACGGTTATATCATCTAAGGCCTACCATGTACACTGGGTCAGAGCGGGAGAGTAAGAATATGGGGGATGATGATGTCACCCGGCACATGGCCACCACTCATCAGCCAGCAAAGTACTCTACACCTCATGTTCTTCTTCTGCAACATCATCTAGATAGGCAACATATCTTCATTTTCCACATATCATTGGTTGTCTTTATCTTCAGTATCAACATCATATTCATAAGGTAGTGCTGGAAACAACATTGCTGACAAAGATAACTCGCAATGAAGAGAATCCCCCTCTCCATTTACCCCTCTGTATTACATTCAAAGATAACAAGGATCCCTGAGTTACATTTTCTTAATTAAACTCTCTCATCACTGTCCTTAGTGCCTATTACTGCATTATCTTTTCCAATAAGGTGTATTCCTGCTCGATGGTTTCCAGTTGATGGGGAAGGGTGGTACTGGCAGGACCCCATTTCCTTACCACAGCAGGAAAATAAAATAAATAAATAAATAAATAAATCTAAAACATATTTGATTTAATCTGTAGGTTAATACATACCGGGATGATGTGTCAAAGTTACTGTTACTATATCATGCAGTTTTGGTAAAGACTGTGATGGATATGATCAGTCCTTTGAGGAACTGATATAGACGATGACTTCCATAGAATTGATAGTGGCGTTGTAATTATTCCTCTAATACTCTATACTGAGCCTCTAAGCCGAGCCCCTGTGCATTTCTGGATGGTTTTGCCTCATGCTGGCCTCGTGATAAAAATGAATTAAACCAGGTACCAACTAAAGCAATAAACTGAGTAAGGAGCCGCGTCATGTTTAGGGAGCGAGTCAGGTGTGGCGACCCCCTTGGGCTGACCTGGTATGTGTGGACGTGGATGTGATCAGTGTGTCCTGCCTGGTGCAACGTGTGGATTGAAAACATGAAGTGTGTCCTTGGAATGTAAAACTGCGATTGTTCAGAGAGGAATGTGGTGATTTTTGCAATATATCAGAGAGAGAGAGAGGGGAGAGAGAGAGAGAGAGAGAGAGAGAGAGAGAGAGAGAGAGAGAGAGAGAGAGAGAGAGAGAGAGAGGACGGAAAGCATAAGGGATGTGAGTAGAACAGATAGCAGCTGGACCACCGGGGTAACTGAGTGGCAGACCAGAGATGGAGTGAGTGAATGAGGCTGACAGAGAATAAAGATGGCAAGATGAGATTGGGAGAGTTGCTGGGATGAGCTGGAACTGGCTAGCAACCAATAGGTCAGAGTGGAGGAAGGGGGAAGAAGTCATATGCCCTGCAATGGACTGATTCAGGTTGAAGATGATGATGAATTATGGTGATGATGATGATGATGACGATAACCACCGCCTCATACACTTCACACACCAACAACCACACTTACCCACCCACCCACCCACACACACACACACACACACACACACACACACACACACGCAAATAATAATCAGTTCGTAAGTGTTCTTTACATTTATACTGTACCGGTATGCTATAACTGACTGGCAGATTCCCTACTGTTCATGTTAAGCATATATTGTGATGATATTTTGACACAACCGACAACTTCTTTAAAACGAACACTACATTCATTGTGTTCCGTGTATCTAAAATTACTCCCAAGTTCAGTGATGTATCAATTACCGTAGTAAAGGCCTGACACAGCTCATCCTTGGTCCCCTTCAAAATCGTGGCATAAATCTCATCTGGTCCTTGTCGTTTGTGGAGCTTTAAGTTACTGATTTCTTTCATTGTATTCTCCTATTAATTGTCATCTTGCTAAGAATATTATCAGTGTTATCGCTGTACACAGATATTGCTTGTGGGAGTACGGCTAGGTCTTCTCCAATAAATGCTGGTAGAAGATAATAATTTAGGATGAAACACATTAATTTATACCCACTTCTGACGCACTCAAACACTGTGTTTTGTGTTCCTAGCATTAATTTTCAGTATAGTATATATATGATAAAAACCTTCTGAGTTTTCCTTTGATTCGCTAGCTACCTTGAGTTCACAAATACCACAGGTTCTCTTAATTTCCTTCAGGAAGCAAAACAACTGATGCAGAATAGAAGTGGGTGGATGAAATATGCACGGAGGTGCACATGGAACGGGTTGCAGCGAAAAGTTCTCTGTGCTACAGGGATTATAAAATACATTGTGTGTGTGTGTGTGTGTGTGTGTGTGTGTGTGTGTGTGTGTGTGTGTGTGTGTGTGTGTGTGTGTGTGTGTGTGTGTGTGAAGTGAAATCGAAATTTCGAAGGCATAATGGTAAGCAAATCCTTGTGTGGTCCATTTCTCTGGGTGCTGAATGATGTTTTCCTACTCCGAAGAATGCCATACTGAGAGCATTTGTATCCTTCTGTGTTAATACTGTGAGCATTTCTCTTATGAGCACCTGTCGTCTGTTCATGTTTTGTGAACCAGTGCCATGGAAAGAAGTGCCACCCGCCAAACAAACTCTGCACCTGTACTAGGCAGGTAAAATGAGAAGAAACACCTTGCAATGCAGAAGAACTGTCATGAAAATTTTGTAGGAAAGAACGACGAAGAAAAAAAAAAAACTATGTGGCAGCTGCATTAAAGAATATGTATACACAGACACAAATAGTTATTTTGCTAAGAATTTGATCTGTTCTGTAAATGAAAATACATGTCGCTTGCAGGACTGTGATTTGCCAGTCTAATTAAAAAGGGCAGAAGATAACTAAACAAGGTACCACATTTCTTTATCCTTGTTTTGATGCAACCCAAATCTATTCTCTATTTTCAGTTTTCAGTACACTACATCTGATAAAAACCCTTTAAGGTTTTCATTTTGTCCACTACTACCTTCATTCATAACAGTTCTTTGGTTTCTTCATGGAGCACTGATTATATAAATGGTTCTATTTTATTTGTAGGAGCGTTATGTATAGACCTTTATTTATGTTTAATTTATATAGTCAACCATTATTTCTCATTTACTGTGTGACCTGACCTGACCTTAGCTCATCGTTGACCTGGGTCCAATATCACTGACATATTTATGAGTAAAACTTTAAATTCAGATTTGTATCTGCAGGAGGAACAAGAGCACTACTAGTAGTAGTAGTAGTAGTAGTTGTTGTTGTTGTTGTTGTTGTTGTTGTAGCAGCAGCAGCAGCAGTAGCAACAATATTAGGTTTATCTGAAATCTGAACCCTGTGGACTGTATACGTAGGCTTAAGTTGCCCTTTAACTACAGTCCACCAGCAACAGGAAAAAGCTTATTATTCTCCTTTCCTTATCATTCCTGCAAAACGAATTTTGGAGGAAAATTATCGTGTAACTAAGAATCGTCTTCACCGGGAAAAACAAGGAAAATGATGTGCAGAATCTTCCAGTTTTTGTTCCTACAACAAAACGTATTTGAGTTACGAGAGAGAAATGAACTTAGGATTTATTTTAGGATTTGCTCATGATTTTGGCCCGTGACCTCTGACCTGAACCTCTGCCTCACAAGTAGGCTACATTCTCTCTTGTTCTATATCATCGTATTTTCTAAAGCAACTGCCTACTATGAGTCATGCTTATTCAAGTTATCCTTTGTTTTGATGTTCTGTTAATCTGTAGTAGGTTCTCTGATAAACTGAGACAACTTATCCCAGTAAAAATTAATTATCCCATGAAGCTTACCGTGTCAGCTGTGAAACTTTATGTATTTCTTTGTAGGTAAATTTTCCAACTACCTTTCTTAATTTCAGAGATCTGTAAGTAGTTCCTAAGGCTATGCTCTCACTGTCGTCATTTACATCAACCCAGTCTCTTTCTGTATTATTTTCTTCTTCTAACAACGTCTGCTTTACTATAATACTGTCATAAATACAGCACTTTACGCTTTCTTCTTCCCTAACAATTTGATTAAAAATATGCATCTCCCCAGAATCTCATACTCACCTTATGATCCTAATTCCTATGCTTCGTGTGTTCTTCCAGGTTTCGCATTTTACAGCAGTGTCTACTTCCCCCCCCCCCCGCCCCATTACGAAAGATCCTCCGTTCATCAGTTTTATGTGTGCATCTGCTCGTGTAATAAACGTGGAGACTATTGTTGCTATATTGGGTTCATTTTCATCTAAAGGAACTGGGCAATCCCAACAACTTGAGTAATATATCGTGGATGCATGAAGTACAATGGGTTTTATTTATGAGGAAGCGATGAATCAGTTGGGGTACAGTCAAATCAACCCACCAAAATGATTACACTTGGCCTCCAACTGAGCTGAAACGGATGGGGGGGGGGGGGTTGTTGTTAGGTTATCATAAACGCTGCATACTTGGGTTTTCACCATAACAACTGATCATTTATCTTTGTTCAAACTGGAAAATTCTCTCCCAGTTAATATCTAATTCTTTACTGTTGCTCATTATAGTTCATTTGTGTGTGAGGTGCCTGTGAGGATGAATCTATTCTTCTTGTAACTTGTCTCTTGCCTGTAAAACTTATCATATTCTTGCTCAGCCGTCACCGTCTTTCTTTCACCCTATAGTCTAGGAAGGGATTGTGGTCTGAGAAGGAGGCTTCTTTAACATCGATTTCTTATCAGTTTACGATCATTTCTCCGTATGGCTCGTTAATATTCTCCAGTGTGTATCATCATCATCATCATCATCATCATCATCATCAACCATTACATGTCCACTGCTGAACAAAGGCCTCCCCCAACCTTCTCCACGAATTCCTTGACTGAGCCAATCTTTGCCACTATTTCCCAGCAAAATTCTCTATCTCATCCCTCCACCTCCTGTCTGGCCTTTTTCTGCTACACTTACAATCTCTTGGTGTCCATTCTCTCAGCCTCTTGCTCCATCGATTATCCCTTATTCTTGCTACATGGCCTGCCCACCTCCACTTCTGTTCTTTTATAACTTCTATAATATCTTTGACTTTAGTCTGCTCTCTCACCCAAGTTGATCTTTTCCTGTCTCTGAAAGATATTCCCAACATTGACCTTTCCATTGCTCTCTGAGAACGAATTAGTTTATTTTCCATCGATTTTGTCAGTTTCCAAGTCTCACAACCATACGTAGAATTATGCATTCGTTATATACTTTTCGTTTCATACAAACTGGCAAGCTACTTTTCATAATGTCCCTATGTTTACCGAAAGCTTTCCATCCAATTATAATGCGTCTTTTTATTTCGCTAGCATTATCTTTCGTTAATTTTAGCATTTGTCACAGGTAATTGTATTCCCTGACTTCTTCAAGAATTTCTCCACTCATTCTCATGACGCTCTTTGGTGTTTGAGGATTAAACATTAGTTTTACTCCGGTTAATCTTTAGCCCTACTTTGAGACTTACTCTGTTCAGGTCATTTAACATTTCTTGCAATGCCTCCGCTGTTTCTGAGATTAGGACAATGTCATCTGCAAATTTTAAATGGTTTAGCTTTGCTCCATCTATGTTCACTCCTTTGTTTTCCCAGTCTAGCTTTCTAAAAATACATTCTAGGCATGCTGTAAATAACTTTGGTGAAATTGTATCTCCCTGACGCACGCCCTTCTCAATCTTAATTTTCTCTGAGTCCTTATGTAATTTCCTTATGTAATTTAATTGTAGCATTTCCTTCTTTATATATGTTTTCGAGCAGTTTTACAATGTTCTCATTCACTCCTTGTTCTCGCAATGAATTTATAACTGCTATGTGCTCCACTAGTCGAAAGCCTTTTCGTAATCAACAACACCTAAGCACAGTGGTTTATTATATTCTGAATGGGTCAAGTCACAGGGATAGTGAGGAAGGTAGGACAGATGATGAAACAGAAGACAGTGGTAGTAGACAGTGGTACGGCGTGATTTAGTAGGTAGACAGATATAAGACACGGACGGTGAAACAGAAGAGTGGCAGTAGACAGTGGCACTGTGTAGGTTTGGAAGAGGGTAAGGCAGATATAAAGCACAAACGGTAATACTCGTTTGCAAGCCAGTGGAAGTAGGCAGTGATATGGTTTAAGTTGTTATGGACATTCGTTCATTTGTGTGTCGCTGGCAATCAGTGGGACTCGAACTCACGCCAGGGTGTCCTTCCAACATGAGGTCAGTACCAAACCGACCTCCTGGGGGGTCCGTAACGATGGGGTGTGGTGGGGTGGAGGGTTCAGAGAGTCCTGACGTACTCTGTTTTCTTCTATGACATCATTTTTCTTGCAAGAAATTACCGAATGAAACTAGAGTAAGGTGTGATAATACATGCATATTTTGCTGTTATTGATAACATTATATGGATACTTATCGTCTTCTGACAAATACTTGATGCGCCCCTGCAACTCAGCTACCGTGTTGCCCTCTACTCTCTTCTTCCCAGGGACACCACACCGCCTGGCCTTCCCTTGGGTCGTTTTTATAAAAGATCATAACTAACCGAATAAATGTCTCAATAACAATAACCTGCACAGATTTTTGTATTCTTTTCACTCTAACTTTACCTTGAAATACTTGGAAGCTGTATGAGTGACGACAAACGTCTACATAACTTAGGATGCCCTATGAATACAGCCGCTGCTCCTCTCTAATCACACCGAACCCTGGTGCCACACTCACTAACAAACTAGTGACTAATTTCCTGTCGTAACTTTTTGCAGGATGAACAGTGGCGAATCTTCTTGTGTCTCTTCCTCCTGCAAAAACAAATCTTCGTTTGGAAAGGATCTCTCTCTCTCTCTCTCTCTCTCTCTCTCTCTCTCTCTCTCTCTCTCTCTCTCTCTCTCTCTCTCTCTTTTTGTAGGGAAGTCAAGGAAAGTGGATTCCAGAATCTTATGTCTTTTGCTTTTTCTGCAGAACCAATCCTATTTACGACAGGGATTTCATGGCAAGTCTGTTTGTGAGTCCGGATACTACCTCACTGCTTGTGGCAGGAGGCGGGAAGTGTAGTGCATAATGAACCACGTCACTACTGTCACTTTTTTTTTTCTTTTTTCTTTTTTAACGACGCCACCACCGGACATTTATTGTATTAACGTGCGAAGTGTCGCTGGTGGTGAAGGGGTTGGTGTAGACCGTACTAATCCGTTCGTTGTGAAATTCTGACATACTGAATAAAATCGTCTATTGTGAAAGTAGTTAAAAATACGACACCAGACGAAAGGGTTTAAAATGTTACATATATTTGGGTATGAGCAGGAAATGAGACAGACGCCATGTTAGCTATGAGACTTATGTGCTGCATTAGGTCTGTTATTACCTGACCTAACTGAGCCACTCCAAGAGCTTCATTACCATATCGTGGTCCCATGTCTTGGTTATAAAGTAGGGCTGAGAATTCTGGGTTACTATTCATATCGAACCTCCAGTAACAGTTGGGCTACACCTCGTAATCAAGTGTGGTGATAAGGATCAGTCAGACATATATATATATATATATATATATATATATATATATATATATATATATATATATATATATATATATATATATATATAGATAGATAGATAGATAGATAGATAGATATAGATAGATAGATAATGATTTTTTTTTTATGTGTCCGACTCTGAGTATGGGCTTCACAGCCTGCTCCTAAGGCCCAGTAGTCCTCCTACATTCCATACACCTCTATATGCCACCATTTCGGCGCTAACACCCACCGTCCATATTGAATACATGCTAGGGCTGTCTCATACAGGACTGGTGTAGTGGTATTAGCGGGGGTATTTTTAAGGCATGTCGGCGGATCAGTAAAGTCTGATTTAATGAAATTCAAATCCTTAAACTGTTCCCTGTCCCAGCGGGGATTTGAACCTGGTCCGGCAGGACTGCAGGCCACCTCTCTACCGACTGAGCCACCGCCTCCCCCATATATAGATATATATATACCGTATATACATATTGCGGATAGGTACAATTTTGTATCTCTCTCTCTCTCTCTCTCTCTCTCTCTCTCTCTTTCACTTGTTGACCTGTGTAGTTTTCTCACTGGCGGTGCAGGAGATATTGTAAGAGGCATTCCAGCGGAGTGCTCAGGGGTGAAACTTTGCATACTGTTCCAGTTCGTACTCTTCACACTTTGTGGGGGGGGAGGGGGAGGATAATATGTCAGGCACTGTCTTGCCTGACGCCTCGAACTGAAGAGAATCATCTATGGACAAAGAAATGTAGCAAACCTCTCTTACTTTAATGTTGGCAGAGGGAAGTGGGATGCATACGTGGTGGTATATTGGGCGAACAAAGCCCCTCACTGTCCATTCCACATTGGCTTTTAATATTCTGGTACATGTGCACAATTACAGATGAACGAAATGAGTACCCTAATGTTTATATGTGAGTTAGTGTGTGTGCTTTTTTCCATGTCGCAACCGTAAATGAGTTTTGACAAAAAGTGGTGTAGTACCCATGTATGCGTTAGGTCACCCCCCCCCCAACCCCGTGGTGTGTGAGTCAACCCTGGCCAGTGAAAGTAGAGTTCCAGGGGCGAGCCAACAGCTTCAGTGTGCTACTTCCATCCCCAGGCCACCGCTGCATGTGCTGCCTTACCCACTATACCTGCCATTCTGACTCATCTACAACGAGAGATTACAACTGCCCAATAAAAATCAAGTAGTCAACGTTAATGTAATCTGTCCCTATAAGAAGACCTACATCTAACTCCTCCAACTCCAAGTCTCCTAAATTGAATAAAGTCGTGTAGTGGCCTTTATGTGCTTGTAGTTGACTGTTGAGTTCAAAATCCCTGACATCATGAATAAATGTAAACTGCCTTGTTGAGTATGATAATTAAGAGATGTATTCATAGCATTTCTTGAGCAGCTGTGTAGGGAATGGATTGTTTATATTTTGCTCTTATTTTGGATGGGTATATAACAGTTCACAGCCACACTAAATATGAAGAAAAAAAATGAAAATGACAAAAGGATTTTTTTTTTTTTTAAGAGTTGCCTTGAACGGAGATTTGCTCATCCTGGAAATTGGTTAAGATTCTTGGTAACTATGATCCCTGGAGTAAAGTGAGAGGTATGAGTCATCCACAAGTCTGCCCCTCCCTACCTCTCTCTCTCTCTCTCTCTCTCAACAGTACAAACACGTAGTACGCCCCCATTAAATCACACGTGTCGTCATTTCTTCAGTGATTCCCTACACCTACACACACCTACGGCCTCTGTAATCCAGCATATGAAGCCAAATGGTCGAAACAGTGTCAAGGAAATCATAGTAAAATTACGGTACTATGACTCACCGTCACAGCTGGTAACCTTGAACTTCAGGTGCCAGGCGTACGATGCTTCACGACACTACTATGACACACACACACACACACACACACACAGATGACGTCCCAGCCTCTCCTACTTTGACGTGTTCACCTTAGTTTATTGAGAAATATTCAGTTTACCAGAATTTTTCTCACAAGGAAATGCGATGAAGCAATTTTTGTAGTACTGGAACACTATTTCCGTTTTATTTTTTGTGTGTGTGATCTTAACGATAATATGGAGGGGTTTAAAGTGATGACGCCTTGGACACCTACACACCATCATTCCCGTTACTATTACTATCACCACCACTACTACTAATATTAATACCACCACCACCACTACAACTAATGCTAATACCACCACCACCATCACACCACCATTACTACCACCACCATACCATCACCACCACCACCATTACTACTGAGCATGCGACTGCTACTACTATTACTACCAATACCATCACATCACCACTACCACTACTGCTACCACTGCTACTACCACTACTACTACTACTACTACCACCACCATCACACCACCACTACTAGCCTACTACTACTACTACTACCACCACATCACCACTACCACCATCACCACCACACCACCACCATTATAACTACTACTACTGCAACTACTACTAATACTACTACCACCACCGTCACCACCACCATCACCACTATTACTACTACTACTATATTACTACTACTGTTACTGCTTCTGGTGCTACGTTACCGAGTTTGCATTACTAGACATCGATCAAGCTATTTTAGTGTGCTGGCTGGTATAATCCCGGTGCACTTCCCCGTAATGTAATATTGAGGCAGGCGGCGCTGGCGAAGGGCGGGAGGGGAAGGGGGGTCGGGAATACACGGATTTTCACCAGCCATCATCATCATTCAGGAGTGATGTTCAGCGTGGATAACTGGATGTGGTTTGATAAGCTGAAGTGAAAGGCATACCGTCATTAAAATAGCCCGTCTATAATCACGCCTGGTTCTTGCTTGTTGTGACTAAGAGGAAACACGCTGAAGTAAGTGAATATAAGAAACTTGCCTGCACGCTCTTGCAACTTCCTCTTCTTGTGTGTGTGTGTGTGTGTGTGTGTGTGTGTGTGTGTGTGTGTGTGTGTGTATTTGGCGTTACACTTGGTACACTCGGTAAGTTTTTGTGTAATTAAGAACAGAGCATATGAACCACCCGACCTGCCTCAACAGAGCCAGGCCACACAGCATGTCTTCCTTTGCTTCTCTTAAGGCTGTATCCTCGTTTACCTAGGAGGCTTCCTGACAGCTGTTACATTGCAATGCACACACCGTACTTTGGAAAATAACAGGAAAGAACCAACGGACGAAAATCTACGAATATTTGTCCTTCTCGTATATTATTAAAAATATATATATTATAGAAATAGCTTGTATCTGTCTATTTGTCTATCTCCCTATCTATATATTACAGATGAGAACGCTGTCGTGGCCTGTGTAACAACAAACTGGTGAAGGGCGAAGTGAGAGGGAGCCTCCTACGTGCACGAGAACACGACAGAGAGTCTCGTTGACACAGGAGACGTGACACTTCTTCCTTAGTGATTTATTTTGTATATTACACCTTAATACTGTCTTGCACTTTATTCATACTTCTCTAACATCAACATAGTTTGAACTGGTAACTTACAACAGGATCTAAAGTTGTTATAAGCAGAAATGAATCGCTAAGAAAGAGGTGTAACGCGTCCTTAAAGCCAACGGGCATACACGCCTTTGGTTGACCGGCTCACGTCTCTCATTATGGCTGCATCCCTTCAAACCCAAGGTGTAACTTTTTATTTTATTTTATTTTTTTACATTCTTGCTGCTGCCGCCTGGACATTCTTTTTTCTGCCCACAACACCTTATTAATGCAGTTGGAAAAGTTTCTTCCGACTCGAGTATGATTATTAGAGAAAATGGAAAAAAATAACAACTCCGTCATCATGGTGGATTGAAGTCATTCTCGTGTGTTATGCTACTACTATTGCTACTACTACTACTGCTATTACAACTACTCCTACAACTACTACTACCACCACCACCACCACCACCATTACTACTACGACTACTACTACTACTATTGCTACTACTACTACTGCTATTACTACTACTCCTACAACTACTACTACTACCACCACCACCACCACCACCATTACTACTACGACTACTACTACTACTACTCTACTACTACAACTATTACTACAGTCCTGCTACAACCACCACCACCGCCACCAGGATATCTTCGCTATCTATTATGGCAACCACCAGAGCATTTAATTCAACACAAGAACAACCTCTGGGAGTGAAGGGGTTGGCTGAGGCTCTACACAGCTCCATCGCTTCCAAGAGTCTCTTTTTAACCGATTAAAAATGTCTCCTGGTGGCAGATTATAAAAAAAGACGTCATCGGGCTGAAGAAATTAAGCAATGACAGGCGGGCAACTACCATGACCCCTTCAGTACCACGACGCCTTTGTGTTTCTCTCTCTACCTGTAGACGACAACATGCAGGTGTGGGAATATACCTGGTGGTGACGGGATGAGCCAACAACCTCATTCAGACGACCGTAGTGATGGACCTCGCCAGAAACCTTTTGTAGCCTCTTCAGTACGAGTGTCGGTACCTGGTAATGCTAGGGAAATTGTTAATCCCTTCAGTGTGATGACTTATTTTGTATTTTCTTCTTAACATCTCTAGACGGTTTTATTCTCCTTAGGATAAACAACTTGGACTATACATTAGATACAGACGTCAATATTCTCTGGTGTGTTGTATATGCAAAGTATGCAAGTTAAAAAAAAAAAAAAACTCAAGAGAGTATTAAGGTATTATAGAAAAATAAATCGCTAACGAGGAAGTGGCACGAAATATTTTATGCCCACAAGAATACGGCCATCAACCCTCTGAATCCGGCAAGGTCTTCTGTAGTATATTCTTGCTACCATACACGACTATGACCTACTTCGTGAAATCCTCTCATGAATGAAGTCTGTAAAACTGCTATAATGCGAAAAACCTCTACCTACCTTAACAAAATCGTCTGGAAATAGCAAGAATTATATGTTAAATACGTCATCGTAGTGAAGAATGCCATCAATGCAGACTCTATGGATGTCAGAACGATATAGATAATATGCACGAGAGATGTCATATGATAGAATAATGTCAAAGGAAGAAGTGTCACGGGTTCAGTTACTCATGGATTATTTTTTTCATTGTTTCCATATAAGTTTATTTCTTAGTTGATATTAGAATATTTTGGCATCTCTTCTTTACTTCTTTATTTCTGCGTTTTTGTTAGAATACTTAAATAACACTCAGTGGAACAGTTACCGGCATAAAGCAAACTAAATAGCCAAGGAAAAGGTGCTAGGAAGGTTTGTAAAGACACAAGGATACACTCCAGAGTCCTTAACACCAACAAGAATAGGACTTAACCTCTCGAATCCCATGCTATCTTTTGCATTTTACATATATGTTCTCTTCCGATCTTTTCCCCCCAGCTTAGGAGATTATTTTCAAAATGGAAGGTCAGATATAGGCTTCCTTAACCCCTTCACTACAATGCGCCTCCATTAAGTTGAGCTGAATCGTCTGGCGGCAGCAAGAATAAACAATACAAATGACGTCCCCGGGTTGAAGGGGTTAATGAGGAGTTGTATGGGAAGAGGAGCGGTGATTCAGGCCAGACGGTGTGGAGTCAGTGTGTGGGTGAGTCAGGGGAGAGGAGGAGGTGGAGGAGGCATGCACAGAGGAAGGCACACTGAGTCATGCACACTACTATGGTCACCACCGGAGCAAAAAGTGTAATTTATTAGACAACCCTATATAGTGTACAGGGCTGGATGTATCAAATTTTAGCCCAACTATTGATTGCTGTGTGGGAGGAATTCAGTGGCTATGTCTCTGCGTACAAGCCCGCTCCTGGCATTTATGCTCGGTGACCACACTTAAATGCCACCAAGCCCCTCCATCACCATCCTCTGTTGTATATTTCCATTTCCTTCTTGGTATTTTTCCATCATTCTTCCATCAGTTGCCTTTATGCCTCTCTCTGTTATTTTTTCTTCATCATTTGTTTCATCCACCTACACCACCTCAACACTTTCATCTTTATCTCTAGCGATCATGGAGCTCCTCTTAATCCAAATGAATCGTTTGGCAGTAACCAGAATAAATCAAATATTCTTACGTCGTGAAAACACTACCCACACGTCCTATATTTCCACTTCGCTTTATCGACACATTGATGTTAGTTTGTCTCTCCAGGGTACCTCCACTCACCTCCACCCCTCCTGTCCTAACCTAACCCTCGCGTATCAGTGCTGTGGAATTTTCCCTACTGACTTCCCTGCTCCTTAAACCTGTTCTTCTCACACTCTTCATTTTTTCATCATGCTGTAGACTCATCCCATCTTCCTTGCCCATCCTCAGGGTCTTTCTACAAACATACATTTCCCACACATTCACCCTCCCCGACACACCACTACACACCCACTCATCCTTACACATCACCTTGCATCCATGACTCTCATTCTTGATGGCCGGGGAAGCTCCCTAACACATTTTCTTCAGCAATTTATTTTGTTTATTACACCTTACTGTCGATCTGCGTGTTATATAAATCCTTCTAATATCGCCACAGTTCACATAAATAACGTACAAAAGGTTATTAACCATCAATATCCAAAATAAATCGCTAAGGAGGTGTTGGTGAGCTTCTTAACTAACGAGATTTAGACCCCATGACTAAGAAATTTGACACTCGTGGGTGCATTTTTTCTAGTTATGACTACCACCAGACGTTTTTAATCAGCTGGGAGCCATCCACGTGAGCCAGAGTGCATTAATTCTGTACCAGAACCTTCTCTTGACCGGAACACCTCCAATACACTACTTAAGGTAACGCCAGACGCCAGACGATTTTATTTAGTTGAGAATGAGGCATGGTGTTAAAAATGAATGTTTGTGTTTGAATTAAAGAGCATAAGACTAAAGCTGGCGGTGACATAGAGCACACTGTCGTAGGTCTGTATAAAGAATACCGTATTTACTATAACGATTTCGCTGCTCCATTTGGTTTGGCTAGGAGGAATTTGAAGTCTCGGATGGACCTGCTGAACTGTACGGCTTAGACAAACTTTCCTGCAACCCCTTCGTGACGCTGACCAGTGTTGTTTGACTGCTTCTAACACGAGATTATTTTATTCAATTTACGATGGACCTCTTGTACTGAAGGGATAAAAAATTCGTCTAAAACTCAACTACAGGAGGTTGATATAATACCACGGATTATTACTCGTATTTTAATTTCCCCCGCTTGTCATGCAGAAATAACTAACAGGATGAAATAGCGCCGTTGGGAAGCACAACACATATTGGAAAAACTGCAGCCACAAATGGAAACGTTATTTATTCAGAGGCTGCAGCAGATTTAATCCCTCTTTAGGAATACACGCCTGTTGTTGACGCGGCCCTGGCCGTAATTCTTCCTCCTGAATAATTCCTGTCACAATGAATTCAACACAAGCACATGTTTTGTATGTTTGAGCCGTGTTACCAGAACTTTACAACTGTGTACTGCACCATGTTATTTTTATTATTATTATTACTTGAACGAAATGATATAAGTAATCCCGGGGATGGAAAAAAGAGAGAGAGAGAAAGAAAAATTAGGTGTCTTGCTATATAAATAGCTTAGGAAAAGGTGTTGGGAAATCTGCCAGGCCAGGTCGAATACGGTGCCATACGTGTAGCATTTTTTTTCTTTAAGCTTCCAGGCAGAATATTGTCCTTTTGTGTGGCCTACATAGACAACACGGAAAGGGACAACAATGCAGGGAGAGGTTAAGTGCCGATTATTGCACTATATTCTGAGTGTTTTGTGTTTGCCAATACGCCGGGTTGCGGAAGTGTGATAACATACTCTGATACACACTGCAGTTTAGAGAATGAACTCCTCCTCCTCCTTATCATCATCATCATCATCACCATCATGAACATCATTAACCTTTTGCTGTACCTCGTTCCACACACACACACACACACACACACACACACACACAAAGTCGTGGTCTCTTCGGGTATGGAGGCTCCCTTGCACCTCCTCTTTACCACTTTGCCTCTACAAATGACGTGTTAATATCCTCCAGTGCGGTGTCTATGCAAACTAACAACATTAATCCGATATAAGTCGCTTCTAGTGGAACATACAGGTGTGATGAGGAAGACCCATCGCTCAGGAAGGGGTGGTAAACAGATTCCTAAGCTGACTAGAGTGCACCAGTAGGCTTGGACATACCTCTTCCTTACCGGTTTATTGAACGCATTACGCATACTCTGTTCTTTTTGACTTCTGTATGCCATTTGTATCAGTTTAATATGAACATAGTTTGGATCGATAGCATGTTAGATTATGATATTAACCTGTTCATATCGAGGATGTAAGTTTTATATTCTTGTTAGGGTCAGTTTTATTTATTTCTTTATTTATTCTAATAGTAGTAAAGCACAGAGCAAGTAAAGAGGCTAATGAAGGCCGTGTACTACCGCTCCAGGAGGAAATTCTCTCTGTAAGCAGCAAAAATAAAGCCAGTTAAGACAATATCGTGTTCAAATGGTTAATATTCTCTTGAGTATCATTTATATCTGCTTAATACCGACATAGTTTGTAGATACAGCAGGATATTAACCTCTCAATCACACGACGTTATTCATTAGTTTGCTCTTATTACTTCCAGACGATTTTGATGTCCAGATTAGAGGAGTTTTCGCTTACAGAAGGGTTAATGGAAGTCATATGTAGCCCCTGTACTTCGAAAGGTCTCTCCGAAGCTCAGTACAATCACCAGGTAGTACCAAGGATTAAAAAGGCAAAAATGAAAAAGGCGTCACAGGATTCAGGTTTAGGTGTAATTGTACAAAATGAACTGCCGAGGAAGAGACGTTAAGAAATATCCCATGGTCCAACTAACACCAGACGATTTTGTTCATACCAGCCTCAGAGTAAACAGTGTAGATCAAACAGACACCATTTTCAGGGTAGCTAATTTTAACAACAGTGATTGCAAAAGAAGAAGACACAAGTACCTATAAACAGAAGCGTATTACCTTGAAGGATGAGTGAGTCAGGATATTCATGAGTTTTGAAGGAAGGAGGTGAGTAATAAGGCGCGGGAGGAAGTAAAGCTGGGAGGCATGTGTGGTGAGTCAGGCAGGCAGGTAGGCAGGCAGGGTGACAACAAAACACATCACACCACCTTAACACCTACACATTCTCCATCTATCTTTCTTTTCCATCATTCACTTTTCCTTTCTTTTCTCTCTGCTCCTTCCCTCTCCCTTCCTCTTCACTTATCTCCCCTGCCCTCCTCTCCTTCCATCTTCATCAACCTTCCTTTTCTCTCTCCCTCTTCATCTCTTTATTCCTTCACCCGTCTCACCTTCCCTTTCACGTACTTTTTCCCCCTTACCTCCTTACCTCTTTTCTTCCTTCCCACTACCTTTTCCTTCCCCTCATCCCTCTTCCCCTTACCCTCTCTCCCTTCTCTTCCTTTCCCTTTTTTTTCGTTCTTTTGTGGCATATTTCCTGTAGCACACTGGCAGAATAAAACAATACTACGGCCGTATATGGTAGTGAAGAGTTGATAAAGGCTGAATCTGGAGCTAAATGTACTGTATGATATTCTCCTATACTCTGTGCACCTTAAACTGGATTGTAATTGCCACCCTTCCATATAGTGTACAATGCTGGGCTCTAATAAAATGATGCTGGTCACGAAGAAGTGCTGTGCAAAGTAAGGGCTCCCTCCTGGGCTGAATAAAGTAGTAAAGCATCAACAATAATAAAATAAAAATGACGTGCTTGGACAGAAGGGTCTACACCTTCACACCAGCTGCCTTTCCCCAGCTGAGCCAAGTAGTCTGGCGGGAGGAAAACTGGAATAAAAAATTGAAGGAAAAAATACGATGGCAATAAAACGGTTGGCTGTTATTAGCGTCGAGGCAGCTTGATGGCAGCAAGAATGAAAATAAAAATCTTGCTGACGTTTGTATCTAATTATGGGAAAATCAGTGAGGTTAGCGAATAGTAATATGATAGACGTTCTGTGTGTGTGTGTGTGTGTGTGTGTGTGTGTGTGTGTGTGTGTGTGTGTGTGTGTGTGTGTGTGAATAAGGCATGATTAATCTCACTGACAATAAGCATATCATTTGTGTACATCAATCTGCTTATCATATTTTATCCAGGGCACAACTGGCGTACACACAGCCGAACCACACTGAGCTGTAACATCCTATCAGGCGGCGTCAGGGCTACGTTCGTCTCTGCTTTTGTATCTCCACGTTAATATAGCCCACCACTTTCTTTCCTACCTTGCCAAAGATCCCGAACCTTATTTAGCTCAGGTGATGGCCAGGTGTGGTCATAGTGGAGGACTGCTTCGACTAGTAACTAAGGAGACTTATTGTTACCTCATACCTAAAGTTAATTGAATTTCATGCAAGGACGAGTTTGTATTGAAAAAGAGTGAGTGGCGCAAGTCTGTCAGGGTAAAAACCAAGCCAATTATCACGCTGCTCTTGTTGAATAAGTGTGTGTGATAAGGGCGGGCAGTAGGAGACAGTGTTAGTGATGGGTGTGTGAACTGTGCAGCAGTCACCTCTGCCTCCCTCACCTTACCACACCCCAATCATGTCATCTGGGTCCTGCATGACTCACTCTGCATGACTCACACCTTAGTACACTGTACGGCTGCTTGCGCGCACGCACACACACACACACACACACACCCACCCACACACACACACACACACGTGAGTATGAATCTAAATATAAGCAGACGTTATTAGAGACCGGGGTAAATGATTCTAGATGATTGATCTTGCAAGCTTCTCCGCATTTAATTGGATGAAATATCTATATATATATGGAGCCTCTGTGGTACAGTGGTAAAGTGTGCGTTTTCGTACACTGAAGAACGAGGGTTCGCGCCCCGCCAGGGTAATAAACTTTGGGAACGTTCTCCTGGCCACGTACTGCATTGGCGGACACAAGGGGTATTGTGACTGAACCAGTGTCGCATACTGTAAAGTATGCTTGCACCCAGTCGGTTTGCGCGGGCCGATTACACTTGGTTCACAGACTACACACACATCCAAAGCCACTCCAACACTACTCGTACAGCTACACTTACAAGCACATTTCACCCTACATACAATCTCTATTAAACAGCCTAAACCACTTGGTAGAGATACATTGGCTGTATCGTCCCCACTTCGGTCGGAATAGGCCGGTCCTGCAGTGGACACACAAACGGCTGATGAGATGATATATATATATATATAGTGTATATTGTTTTTATACTAATTAATTCATTAAAGCAAGTAAAATCGCCAGATACAGCGAAAGGAACAAAGTCTGTGTTGTTTCTCAGGGAAAGGAATAAAGAAAGCCTCATAATTTACAAGCTAACTTCTCGTGTGAAATGTGATATATACTAAGGGAAGCTGGTTTGAGCATCTTGAAAAACAAAGAATAAATGTCAATAATCATCCAATCCTTTACAGCCCGTGATATCAGGAGGTAGGTGGATTAGTCCAGACAATTAAGGGAGTGTGACCTTCACACTTCCTTGAGTGGCATTATGTAAGCAATAAACCCCAGCAAGATTTTTGAGTTTATTGTACAGTTTATGATCCATAACAGCTTGGAACGGCGTAACCCACCAAACCACCAGGTGTCCATTTATTGGCTATATCATTACTACCCAACGAAGTAAATGGCTTCCTAGTGCAGTGGAATCTATTTTGTTTGTCAGTCAGCGTGGATACAGGAAGGCAGCATTGCGACTAGTGAATGAAAAGAGGTATAAACAGAACTGAAAAAAGTCCGAGAAGGCCAAGTTACCTGGGATTATATACGAAGAGAAGGTAATGATAAATGTCAGATAATTTGAGAAGCCTTCGAGCTACTTATAAATTCGAAATTAACATCTAAAGACCATGCAAATCAGACAGTAAAGACTAAGCACATAATACACTCCAGTATGAACGTAACTTCTAGATATTCAGATGCATAGTGCAGCATTATAATTACAAGCCTAACACGGTCCACACCAAAACACATTACAAACATATAGAATGATTTACACACTGACTATAGGAAGAGGGATGCCAAGTTGAAGAGAGAGAGAGAGAGAGGGAGAGAGAGAGAGAGAGAGAGAGAGAGAGAGAGGGAGAGAGAGAGAGTGAAATGGGAAATATAATAGTGCAGTAGTGTGTGACAGGAAGGGAAGTCATGGGCAGGGATGAAAACTGGACACTCAGACACTGTGTAAAGGACCTGGTGATAAGATACAAAGTGATGTAATTTTATAGTGAGTGCGATGGGTTCGTGGAGTCAGTTACCGCCAGCTGTGTGGAACAAATATTAAAATGAAAATACGAAATATATAGTTACCGAAAATGGGACGCAACGATCATAACCATCGTGTAAAAAAAAAATTAGGTAAAACACACACACACACACACACACACACACACACACACACACACACACACACACACACACACACACACACAAGCTAAACTACTTATGCACCAACACTGAGTGAGTCATAGATTAACACTTCTCTCAGCTGCCATTACTCATTCATTCACACACACACACACACACACACACACACACACACACACACACACACACACACACACACACACACACACACACACACACACACACACACACACAGTCTCTGGTGATCTGTGGATATCTTGTACGATAGGATCTCGTTATATTTCCTTTCACAGTCAAAGTTATCCTGCTGGCGTCTTCCTGAACCACAAGAGGCAAGACCAACCAGCTGTGCCAAAACTGAGCGGAAGTTTCATGATCCAATCTCAAGGCAGGAATGTCGTCTTTTAATGGCGGAAATGCTCAAAACTATCACAGCTAACCTTCATGTTATATTATTTTAGCTGTAAATGTATTGATCCCAGACATCTTGTTTCGTAGATGGCATTAAAAGAGAACTGTAGAATGTATGGTAAAAGGAGGCGGGTTCTTTGGTATTGCATAAATAAAAAGAACAAGTACCAGGCTGGAATGAGTTTTGTGGGAGTGTTACTACGGCAAGAAGGGCTGTTCTGAGGGTCGTTCATGAGCAGCTGTTGAGAGTCAAATGGTGGATAAATTAGCAGATGGCAACTCGTACATCTTTTAGTATACCTTGATCCCGCAGTAGTTGAAGGTGAAATAACCGAAATGTGGATTTAACACGAGGGTAGTGTACATTGACCCAAATGAGCGATGATGAGAAATCACTGGGAAGGAAAAATGGGTGAAGATGTTAAAAAGGATCTGATGAGTCAGTATTAACTATGCCGAAATGAGTGATATCGGGAAAAACCTTGCTGACACTGGGTACTTAGTGATAATGGATTACCTCGGGGGCGTACATGTGTGCATCACCGAATCTGACAGTTAGTTTGGTCTCTTTAAGAATGCATACGTCTGTCACCCGTAGACTGCATCGCGAACCAGGAATTTATTGTTATATTCCTACTTTGCTGATACAAAAAAGTCTAGTATCCTTCAAACTTTACTTGCAATAGACCAATAGCACTAGAAAAAATAATATCCAAGATCACTGAAAAAGCCTTACTATGCCGACTGGAACTCTGTTAACGACAGACGGAATGTGCCAGCAATAGTAATGTCTAAGGCCACTGAGACATCTTCACCACATAGCCTATATTGTAAGTCTTTATGAACGCTGCTGTCAGTTTGTTCAGCGTCATTACACACCACATCACCGAGGTAAGTGTTAGCATGATCAAGAGCACAACTGACTTGCACCAACAGAGGACCCCTGAATATCACTGACCAACAGAGGACCCCTGACTATCACTGACCAACAGAAGACCCCTGACTATCACTGACCAACAGAGGACCCCTGACTATCACTGACCAACAGAGGACCCTGACTATCACTGACCAACAGAGGACCCCTGACTATCACTGACCAACATAGGACCCCTGACTATCACTAACCAACAGAGGACCCCTGACTATCACTGTTACCTTGCTTCTGGTAAAGCATTTTAATTGTGTTTATTACTAGAAGCTTTCCAATAAATGGCATACCATGCAAACCAGCCGGTGTATTGGTATTTATACCTGTGCAATAATTATACTAACTTGATAGTGTATTAGTGATATGACTAACAGTTCTCACATATAAGGAAATTCTCCTTCTATTGCCACCAGATGAAGCACATGTTACTGCCACTGTATTTATTGTTACTCACCTCGAAATACAAAGCGTATTCTATAGGTAAGGTAATGGTTTGGAATTATGGCATGATTAAAAGAACGTTAGGTTTACCAGTATGGAGTTGTTCATCGTGGGCCTTTATCACACACAATGATTGTGATCAGTAAAACTGCTTAATAAAGGATGCGAGAGAGATCTAGGAGTTATGATTAGTAACGACCTTAAACCTAGGCAACAGTGCATTAATGCGAGAAATAAAGCAAATAGGGTTCTAGGATTTATTTCGAGAAGCGTGAGCAATAGATCATCTAAAGTAATACTGAAACTTTATCTAGCGTTAGTAAGGCCACATTTAGACTACGCAGTACAATTTTGGTGTCCTTACTATAGAATGGATATTAATTCGTTAGAAAATGTACAGAGAAGAATGACTAAAATGATACATGACGTCCGGAACCTGTCATATGAAGACAGACTGAAAAGACTAAGTCTGCATTCGCCAGAGAGGCGTAGAGTAAGGGGAGACTTAATTGAGGTTTTTAAGTGGATGAATGATATAAATAAGGGAGATATTAGCAAGGTACTTAAAGTGAGCATACAGGATAGAACTAGAAATAATGGTTTCAAACTAGAAAAATTCCGTTTCAGAAAGGAAATCGGTAGAAATTGGTTTGGTAATAGAGTAGTAGACGAATGGAATAAGCTACCTAGTAAAGTAGTTGCTGCCTCTTCCATTGAGAGTTTCAAGCATAGGCTAGATAAGCATATGACAAATAAGGGGTGGATATAGAATAAAGAAAATATTATAACCAATACTAATTCAAAAATAAATTTTCTTTTCAGGTTACACTATGATAGTCTCTATTCTCCTTTCACACTTTCCTGTAAAATGTCCAAGCCAGTTTTTCTATACGGCGTGGTGTTCTTTCTGACTTTTTCCTGCCGGCTTCGGCTGGAGGGTTTGGAGGGCGGGGGAGAGCCTTCTTCTTTGCTATCCTTATCTCATTCTAGTAGTTCAGTTACTCTTCTAGGAGCTGCCTAGCATGGGCCAACCGGCCTACTGCAGTTATCCTCTCTTCTTATGTTCTTATGTACAAAATGTGCTTCAGGTATCATCGTGTTGACATTCCTTGAATCACCTCGTATCTTTAATGCTTGTGAACACAGATCTCTCTCTCTCTCTCTCTCTCTCTCTCTCTCTCTCTCTCTCTCTCTCTCTCTCTCAGAAGAGAGAGACGTAGCTAGGTGACGTGGGAATTGTGTGTGTGTGTGTGTGTGTGTGTGTGTGTGTGTAAGGCAGGTCGTGGCGTATGTGAGTCAGACGTGGCTATTGATTCCAGGCTGACTCACTCTTCCACCCCCACCCCCAAACCTCCTCTGCTGCTACTACTACACCTCCCTCCCCTCCCCTGATGCTACTACACTTCCCTCCCCTCCCCTGATGCTACTACACCTCCCTGCCCTCCGCTGATGCTACTACTCTTCCCTGCCCTCCCCTGATGCTACGACACCTCCCTCCCCTCCCCTGATGCTACGACACCTCCCTGCCCTCCCCTGGTGCTACTACACCTCCCTCCCCTCCCCTGATGCTACTACACCTCCCTCCCCTCCCCTGGTGCTACTACACCTCCCTCCCCTCCCCTGGTGCTACTACACCTCCCTCCCCTCCTCCCTGCCTTATCCTCCCCTTCCCTTCCCAACTCTGATGCTACACCACTCCCTCCCCTCCCCTACCCTATCCTCTTCCTCTAATGCTACTACACAGCCTTCCCTTCCCCTTCCCTCCCTTCCCTTCTCCTCCCCCAGCTGCTCTTTACCTCCCTCCCCTCTCCTTCCCTGCTGCTCGCCTGCTACTACAATCCCTCCCTCCACTACTACTAAGCCTCCCTCTCCCCTTCCCTTTCCTTCCCTCCCCTCTCCCCCTTCCCTCCTCTCTCCCTCCGTCCCCTGCCTGCCAACACACCTCCCTCACTGACCATTTACCCTCGCCCCATCCCTCCCCTCCATCCATTCAAACAGGCCTATGATCATAGTGTAATCTGCCTCTCTCTCTCTCTCTCTCTCTCTCTCTCTCTCTCTCTTTTCATACCCCTTCTAATTTCCAATGGGACTGCTGTCCAAAATTAAACATTATCACTTCAGTATTGGGGCAGGAGGCATCTCTAGATATGAGTTTCGTTAAAACTGCCTCGGCTGTATTTTCACCACACCCAGTCACATGTCAAAACACAGCCACACTAATGCCATCACACCGACATTCATTGCCATGGTACAAGGATTCAGTGTTTACGGTTGGCATTAATGCCCAAGCGGTGACTTGTGAAGGTGTATGGCGAGTATGAGAACTGTTGGGCCTGAGAAAACTGCCTGTTTAATGTATGACCACAGTTTCTCCTTCATCCCTTCCCTACTTTTGTTTCACTCTCTCTTCCTCCCCCACATCCACATTCTCCTTCTCTCAGTTTCTCCCATACATTTTCGCTGTGTCCCTCTTCCTCGTCCACCTCTCGGTACCTCACTGCAGCCTGAAGGTCTGCTTTGACCTTCTGCTGAGGTCTGACTTGGCTGGACCAGGATACCATTGTTCATAATATTCAAATCCTTCACTATGATGACTGTTTAGAAATCTTCTTACTGCTCCAGACTATTCTATTTAACTTGGGTGGAGTCCTGCCATAATGAAAGAGTCCATGAATGTCATATTTAACACTATGGTTCAAAATGTCTTTTCTGGCCTGAATTAAATAGTGTGCTGGTGCCAAGAATAAAACAGAAAAGACGTCACCGTTCTGAAGGTGTCAAGAGTAGGTGTGGTGTGTCACTGTCTCAGGACACCTCCGTGGTCTGCGCCCCTTCTGGTCAGCAGTACACAATGCACGAGAAGGGAGGGACAGCTGAGTCGCCATTTGTAGATACAAGCGATGTCTGGGTCACTTTACCTTCACCCCGACTCGTGCCTTGGACCACTAGACCACAAGGCGTCCACGTAATACAATATCTAAACACAATGTCAGACCCGCTTCTGTTCGTCAGTTTTTCTACCATCGACTGGACCCTTATATTCTGTTCATACTTACATGTAAGCGCCTCTCCTGGAGCAACTTTTGCTGTACATCGAACCTCTTCTGCCTGACAGGCCTACTTGTTGCCATCTTTTTCTTGTAGTGCCAAAGGTTTCCCTGCCTCTTGTTGCTTGTATTTCGGTACGACTCTCTGTGTAACGAAGATGTCTGGAGTCATTACATAATTATTTGTCAAGAGCACCATTGCACTGGATGTACTGTTTACCGTAAGTTTTATTTTGCATGACTTTCAGAGTTTGCTAGGCTACAGTGATAACGTCAACCTAGTTTCACATTTTGCCTGTCAGTACTTTTAGATGATGTTTCTATTTCTGAAGCGGAAGAACGTGAGAGAATAAAGGTTTAATCTGCCTAGAACATCATGCCAGTAAATACATAAGGTTATTGTGTGAATTGAGATGTTGGACTTGGCTACACAAACTGTTGCCAAGATCATGTGTCATCATCTACACCCTCCCCTCCCCTCCCTGTCTGCCTAAGGGCCATAACAGTGAGGGAGAGGGTGAGTCACGTTCACAGTGAGGGGGGAGGGGAGGTGGGGTGAGGGGGGAGGGTCTTTACAGCTGATGGGGTCACGTGCAGTCTCTCACCCCCCCACCCTCCTTCTTCATTTTCCTATTCTCCATCTGTTGGTTTTGCACATTAGATCTCGTCATTTCCTTCCCTCTGAAGTTGGTGCGTGGGGTAGTTGTCTGTGTATGCTTCTGTTCCCGCGGTAACAATTATTAATGAACTGTAGATGCAGCCCGGAAACCTAACATAAGAGAGGTTTCACAGCAGAATTCATAAGGACCTGAGAAATTTTCTGGCGCTTCTTCAATTGTGATTTAATTATGTATATTGCATCTAATCATTCCCTTATACTGTATGGTATTTGTGTCTTTTTTATATCAACATTGCTTAAATAAATAATATATACGATTATGCATCTACCATATACAGAAATACACTAATAAGAGATATTTGTGAGTCTACTAAGGAGACGAGAATACGGTATTGCGAAAGTACCACTAAACATTGCTAGGAAACGGTATTATTATTTTGGTGTTTCGTCATTATAGCGAGAGGAGGGTGAGGTGAGGTGCATCATCATCATCATCATCAAGGCCTGTGGCTGCCCTTCATGCTGCTAACGGGTTCATTTTTCATACAGAGCGTCATTTAAACTCCTTGTTAGTGGTCTCTTTGGCCGGTGGGGAGGGGGGTGAGGCCAAAGAGTGAAGAATATAATAGGCAGAGATGAAGAAAGGCGAGAGATGGGGTCAGACGTAGAAGAGAAATGAGAGAGAATCAAGGGTGAAGGAAAACGAAAATGAGGGAATTTAGGGTGTGGAAGGAAGAAGACAAGAAAGATGAAAATGAGGACGATTTTAGAGTGCAGGGAACGAAAATTAGGGAGGGTATAGGGTGCAGGGATACGAAAACGGAGACAAGACCGTTGGGAGATGAAAAAGAGGAGTGTAGGTCGCAGTAAGAGGATATGAGGGAGAATGTAGGGCATAGGGATGGTGAATGCAAGGGAGTTTTAAATGGGGTTTAGTGGGATTAACATGCAGGAGAAGATAAGGCTTAGAGAGATGAACACAAGGGAGAATAATAGGGTTTAGGAAGAGAGACTGAGGACAAGGGAGGGAGAGTCAAGGCGAAGCAGGGGGAGGCAGGAAGGAGTCAAGGTAGTTCGTCTTAACCAAACCATGACGTATTTTCTTTTTATTTTCTTATTTATATTTCAAGGCAATTTTATTCAACTTAGGAAAGATGTCTCGTGTCGAAAGGGTTAATGATGGCTGTGTCTAACCTCATCATTTCGAAAAGTCTCCCCCAAGCTGGAAAGAGTCGCCTGAAGGAAGAATGCACCGTGGATGACGTACTCGTGGTATGCGGACTAGCTAAGGTCTTCATAAAGGATCATATTCCTAACAAATTTACAGTGCCTTATTTATATACGATTAACCAATTTGAAAGGTATTATTTATGAATGATGCTAACCAATTTACAGGGTCTTATTTATAAATGATCTTAGCCGGTTTGCAGGTTCCTTATTTATAAAGGATCGTAATCAATTTGCAGGATAAGCAAGATCCCATAACGTTTCACTGCTTTTCGTCTTTACTTCAGTATATTACAGTGTGTTTGGCTCCTAATTTTTTGTTTATGTGTTTGTCTGTTAGCAATATTATGGGGAAACATAAGGACTGCAGCTGCACAAAATTAGGAATGTTGATTGCTGACCACCAGAAGACCAAGTGACTACATTTGCGGCTGAAAAGGTTAGAGATTAATGGGATAAAAACCACTAAATTATAGATATCTCAGGAATACAACAAGACAGAGATGTGTGACCAAGACAACAATGTTACCTATGGATGGGGTGATGTGGACTGAAGACCGTAAGGAAAACATGTGAGTAAATTTGGGGGGAACAAAGCAAACGGTAAAAATCATTTAAAAAAAAACAAATCGATAATTACTAAATGCTTGAGGTACTGTACAGGGCCGTTTAGTTAATGCTCCTTGGTGTGGTGTGGTGTGGTGTGGTGTGGTGTGGTGTGACGTGGTGTGATGTAGTGTGATGTGGTGTGGTGTGGTGTGGTGTGACGTGGTGTGATGTAGTGTGATGTGGCGTGATGTGGTGTGGTGTGGGAGTAGCTTATGGTGTGCTGTGGTTTGGTCCAGCGTGCTTGCCCTCAAATCCCTAAAAAGTCTACGGGAGCGAATCACCGCGCGTCCATAGGTGGTTAATGCGAGACAGACGGACAGAACTCCTCCTGGTGATACTCCCACATCTACAAACCAGCAGATGGAATTGCACCAACTTTGGAATAATGACTGAGGATCATCAGAGGAAGATGCAATTAAATTATCTGGCGGGAAACAAATCAGAGGTCAAAAAAAATCTTTAAATTATCCATATCTCACGACTAAAGAAATATAGACACAGGACCTAAACCAAATGCCTCTTAATTTCGTGTTATAAATTTGACGTATGACTTTGAATTTTTGTCCAGAGGTCATTCTCAGAAATGATTCAGTTTGACCTTAACTTTCCAAACCTTTGCGAAGGAATGTGTTCTCTGCGTGTCCTTGTTTGATAGTGTCTGGTAGCTTTATGAGTGAATACAAACATTTACATCATTAGCTTTGTACACAGCTTGAACTTGTGAGAGGTTATAAATACGACCCCATGAATTGTGTGGTTGGAGGGGAGGCAGGACAGAACTCATATATACCATGTCTGGTGTTAATTAAAGGCGGCCAATAGGCATAGGGATCCTGTTAGGGCCGCCTTCCCGTGGTGGCACCAATATACTGTAGCTGGGTGACTCCACTGCCCGGTTTTTATAAAATCCCTTTTTTCGTTCCTTATAAGGCTCTGCAAGGTTGGTAGTAGACTGTAGAATGGCAACCTGCAGTCTGCAATCTACTGACTTCAGTCAGATGGGCCAATGGTTGCAACAGTATCAACAACGACAACAGTAACACCAACAGCAGCAGCATCAACAACAACAACAGCATCAACAACAATAACAACGACAGCATATACAACAACAACAACAACAACAACAACAACAACAATAGCAGCAGCAACAACAGCAGCAGAAACAACAACAACAATAGTAACAGCAGCAGCAGCAATAACAGCAACCGCGAGCAACAACAATTGGGGTGAGGGCGTTAATCAAGTGATCAGAGATGTGATCTGCTATCTGCAAGAACGTTTTCAATTCCAGGCTGGAGAGAGGAACAGTCTGTTTATTTAAATTTCGGGAAAAAAATACAGCACTAACTTGTATATCACAAACACACCCTTCTTGAATAACACAGCTGTAACGTGTATGCAAAACAGACGGCTGGTATAAGCACCAAAGTGATGATATGTGACAGTGTATGGCACGTACGAGGTCTGCTGAGCCTCCGGAAACAGAATATCAAGTTTATGTTCAAAGTTCCGCACATAAAAAAAAAAAATGCAAGCACAGTCGCACCTCCTACAGTACAGCAATGAGGTTTTCTCTCTCCTGCTATTCAGACAACCGTGTTTTGAATCTCTCAGTCTCACGAGAACTTGAGAAACTGAGTTAGATTGATGCCGAAGCTGCTGCTGCTGATGATACAGGGTGAGCCAACCAGCCATATTTGCAGCCAGCAGTGAATCTTGACCAGCGGAGAGGGAGACTGATGGTGAGGGAAAGAGTGAGAGAGAGGATGAGGGAGAGAGTGAGCGAGAGGGTGAGGGAGGGAATCTCATGGCAGCCGGCGCCCAGTGAGGGGAAACAGACTCCATTATGCTGCTCATTAATCTTACTCAGTTTCAATTTTCATTTCATATCGTCTTACAGCAGCCGTGGTAGGAAGGTCGACAGCTGAGCACTGCGTTGCACCACCACCATCACACATGTAGCCTTGCACAGTGTATATGTCAGGCATCACAGGCTATACTTCCTCTTCCGTATACCATCAGGTGTATTAGTACCTGTCGCAACGTTGTGGAATGTGGTGATGCAGCGTGGTGGTGGGGCAATGTGGTGGCGGGGCAGTGTGGTGGTGGGGAAGTGTGGTGGTGGTGCAGTGTGGTGGTGGGGCAATGTGGTGGCGGGGCAGTGTGGTGGTGGGGAAGTGTGGTGGTGATGCAGTGTGGTGGTGGGGCAATGTGGTGGCGGGACAGTGTGGTGGTGGGGAAGTGTGGTGGTGATGCAGTGTGGTGGTGGGGAAGTATGGTGATGGGGAAGTGTAATGATGAGGAAGTATGGTGTTAGGACAGTTTGGAGATGGGGGAATGTAGTGGTGGTGTGGTGGTGGTTGTGAGGCATTGTGGTGGGGGTGGTGTAGTGGTGGTGGAGAGGCATTTGTGGTGGTGGTGTGGTGGTTGTGGGGCATTGTGGTGGTGGTGGTGGGGCAGTGTGGTGGTTGTGTGGTGGTGGGGCAGTGTGGTGGTTGTGTGGTGGTGTGGCAGTGTGGTGATGGTGTGGAATGGACGCTGCTCATCGCACTGTTTACCTAATGGGACCAGACTTAATCATCCCCTGGCCGCCATCTCCCTTTTGGCTCACTCAGTGCTATGGGACCGTATTTGTTGAGTCTCCTAACCTATATAGAATTGCTTGTTTGCACTTCTACCTTCACTCAAACAGCTAGCACTTCACAAGCCAAACAGAGAAGTGATGAAGTGAAAAAAATATCACCAAACAAAATGATTTCTGATAATCATTCACCGATGTGGAGTCTTCTTTATCGTAGAAATTAGTTAGGACTCTTTACAAACATGGCCTTGCCCACAACTTGCATTCTTCTATGCCTCTCCTTTCTGTCACCCTGCTTCCCTTCCCTGCATTATTAGTTTATCTATTTTTTTTTTTATTACAGTAGTTTCTATATGCCTCTCTGCCTATCATTCCCTCCTCCATGCCTCCCCTCTCTTCCTCCGTGCTTCTCCTTCCGCTCTTTTTTTTTATTACCTATTTTTTTTCCTCAGCTGTGTTTTTCCTTGGCTCTCTTCCTGCCTCGCGTTCTCACTACCTTTTTTTTTTTTCCTTCCTCTGCTCCCTGGATGTCATTTCCGTAATCCAAATATCTCTGTCGCCCTCCTTGCCTTTCATTTCTGTGCCTCTGTCTCTCTGCCTTCTATCACTTTCTCCTCATTACATCCTTCAATCTGACCTTCCTTATGCCACACTCAGTCTTTCCTGTTTTTTTTTTTTTTTGGCCTACCCCGTGCACCTCGCTTTCTTTCTATGTTCCTAGCCTGTCTCCTTTCTAGCTCTTTCTACTTCCATTTCGTGCCATAGTGCCTCTGCAGCTGCTCTCTCTCTCCCCCACCCCACTGTGTCGCCCCTGACCTGCCCGCTCCTAAATGGCATTATCTCCTCACTTCCTCTGCTCCTACCCCCACCCTCAACCCAGCTCCCGCCCTCAACCCCCCGTCACCTCCACCCCGTTTAGTGACAGGCGTGAGAGCCGTGTGTGGTGTGGCTGGGGAGGCAAACCTTGTGTTCAGATACTGGTATATTGTTATGGCTCTTTTCTGTATCATCTGCTTTGCTATCCTTGTCAGCCACTGCACATATCTTTCTCAAAAAGGCAAAGCAATCATCAAAGTAAATCATATGAACTGGTGATGAATGTAGCTTTCAGGTCAATAAGAGTGTGTTGACGTTTGCCGCACCAGCATATCAAGAAGGGGGGGGGGGGATCCATATAAGGCCCTCCTCCCCTGGCTATACTGATAACAAGCGTGACTCACCCATTAACCAAACCCTAATACTTGTGCTGGTTTTAAAAGCAGAGCACAATGGTGGCGTCATTTTGGTACGATGGAGGGACTGCCAGGGATGTACAACTTACCTTTGCCTTATGTGCTTTATTTTATGGCTTTGTAATGCCATATCAGTGGAAATAATAATACAAATAGCTTTCACGATTTTCCACGTCACTGTTTCTGATGCTGATGGTAACGGCTTTGAAATGTGATGACGGGACAATGTATAAGTGTAGTGTGGTGGTGGTAGTGTGGTTGTGGGACAGTGTGGTGTTGGGGTAACGTGGTAATGGGGATAGTGTGGTTGTTGAGCAGCGCGGTGGCGGTGCAGTTTGGTGACGTGGTGGTGGCTCAGTGTGGTGACTGTGAAGTGTGGTGGTTTTACAGCGTCTAGGTGGTTTGGTGGTGGGGTAGTGTGGTGGTGGTGATAGTCAGTGTGGTGGTTGTGCGCTGTCGTGGTGATGGTGGTGGTGGTGCAGTGTGGTAGTGGCGTAGGGTGGTGGTGGGGGAGCAGTGTAGTGGTGGGGCAGTGTCGTGGTGATGGTGGTAGAACAATGTAGTGGTGTGGTGGGGGTGTGGTGGTGGAGGGGCAATGTGGTTGTGGTGGTGGTGGGAAAGTTTGGTATGAAGATGGAACAACGTAGCGGTGGGACAATGTGGTGTGGTGTGGTGTGGGGTTGCGGTATGGTGTAGATTTGTGGTATGGTGGTAGTGGAGGTGGTGTGGTGTAATGTGGAGTGGTGTGATGTGATGGTGTGGTGGTGGGGTAGGGTGATGCGATGATGGTGTGATGGTGAGGCAGTGATGTGATGATGGTGTGGTAGTGATTGGGCAGTCTGGTGGTGATGTGGTGGTTTGGCAGTGTGGTGGTGGTTGTGTGATGGACAGTGGTGGTGCGGTGATGGGCCAGTGTGGTGGTGGTGGGAAGTGTGGCGATGATGGTATGGTGATGGGCAGTATGGTGGTGGCGGTGTGGTGGTAGGGCATGTGGTGGTGGTGTGGTGGTAGGGCATGTGGTGGTGGTGTGGTGGTAAGGCATGTGGTGGTGGTGTGGTGGTGGGGCATGTGGTGGTGGTGTGGTGGTGGGGCATGTGGTGGTGGTGTGGTGGTGGGGCATGTGGTGGTGGTGTGGTGGTGGGGCAATGTAATGGTGGTGTGGTGGTGGGGCAGTGTAATGGTAGTGGTGGTGTGGCAATGTAATGGTGGTGGTGAATCAGTGTAGTCATAGTGGTGTGGTGAGGCAGTGTGGTAGTGGGGCACTGGGGTGATGGGGTAGTGTAGTGGTGGGATAGTGTGATGATGGAGTAATGTGGTGGTGGTGGGGTAATGTGGTGGTGTGGTGTGGAGGCAGTGGTAGTGGAGGTGGTGTGATGGAGGGGCAGTGTGGTGATAGGACGGTGTGGTGATGGTTGTGGTGTGATGGTGTGGCAGTGTGGTGGTGGTGATAGTGGTGATGTGATAATGTGTCAGTGTGCTGGTGATACAGTGCGATGGTGGTGGTATGGTGATGGAGCAGTGTGTTGATGATGTGGTGGTGGTGCAGTGTGTTGGTGGGGCAGTGTGGTGGTTGTGTGATGATGGGGCAGTGTGGTGGTGGTGCAGTGTGTTGGTGGTGGTATGGTGATGGAGCAGTGTGTTGGTGGTGTGGTAGTGGAGCATTGTTGGTGGTGTGGTAGTGGAGCAGTGTTGGTGGTGTGGTAGTGGAGCAGTGTTGGTGGTATGGTGATGGAGCAGTGTTGGTGGTGTGGTAGTGGAGCAGTGTTGGTGGTATGGTGATGAAGCAGTGTTGGTGGTGTGGTAGTGGAGCAGTTTGGTGGTGGGGCAATATGGTGGTGGTGGTACAGGGTAGTGGTGGCGGTGGTGGAGGTGGTGGTGGTGGTGGAGGTGCAGTGTGGTGGTGGTGGTGGTGGAGGTACAGTGTGGTGGTGGAAGTGGTGGAGGTGGAGTGTGGTGGTGGTGGTGTTCAGTGTGGTGGTGGAAGCCAGTGTGGCACTGTGGTGGTGGTGTGATGGTGAGTCAGTGTGGTGGTGTGATGGTGAGGCAGTGTGGTAATGATGTGATGATGCAGCAGTGTGGTGGTGATATGATGGTGGGGCAGTGTGGTGGTGGAGCAGTATGGTGGTAGTGGTACAGGGTGGTGGTGGAGGTGGTGGAGCTGGTGGCGGTGCAGTGTGGTGGTGGAAGTGGTGGAGGTTCAGTGTGGTGGTGGAAGTGGTGGAGGTTCAGTGTGGTGGTGGTAGTGGTGAAGGCCAGTGTGGCGGTGTGGTGGTGGTGTGATGGTGGGGCAGTGTGGCGGTGGTGTGTTGGTGCGGCAGTGTGGTGGTTTTGTGGTGGTGGGGCAGTGTGGTGGTGGGGCAGTGTGGCGGTGGTGTGATGGTGGGGCAGTGTGGCGGTGGTGTGATGGTGCGGCAGTGTAGTGGTGTGATGGTGGGGCAGTGTGGTAGTGGTGTGGTGGTTTTGGAGCAGCTAGGTGTGAGGCCTGGTAGTGGTGTGGTAGGTGAGTGTGGTGGCGATGTGGTGGTTGGCAGTGTGGTGTGGTGCTGTTGGTATGGTGTTGGGGCAGTATGGTGGGAGTCTGATGATGGAATACTTTTTTATGATGGTGTGGAGAGAGTGTGGTGGTGGGCAGGGTGGTGTGGTAGTGTGGTGGGGCGATGTGGTGGTGGTGGTGGTTGTGTAGGGGCTTAGGCGGCAGGATCGGAACTCCTTAACAAAAATTTCCGCTGACGTCACGACCCCCGTCACCCCCCCCTTCTGTCTCGGTATCGGGGAGGGAGGAGAGGGGGGAGTGTGCAGGCAGGGTCACACACACACACACACACACACACACACACACACACACACACACAATGGTGTTTGATAGGCATGGGGAATGATGATATATGATTGTTTTTGGTAAGCTCTTAACTTACACTGTGTATATTGCATGAATTCAAGAGACAGCGTAGATATGTGTGTCCAGGTATAGGCCTAGGCAACTGTACTAAAACACGAAGGGCTGATGCCGAAACGAACATCGCATCCTGGTGATGAGGCAGTCACACGATTTCTAACTTATTCCATATGTGTCGTAATAGGTTTCCGAAAAAAGAGAATGTGAAGCCCTAAACTCTTCACTGCATTACACCGTTTATTTTGCAAGCAGGCTCGTAGCTCATACGTTTAAGAGAAATAGCTTTGGAACAGAAGTTTTATCTGTTAATGACCCGTATTTGTATCTTTCCATCATGTGGCAATACAAAACAGAGTGATTGGACATTAGCCTGTTCGATCAGGGACATAAACTTTACTACTGTTCTACTGTGTCTGCTTCACACGGCGTAGCAGCCAATTTGCTCTCTGACGTATGATACCAAAGAGAATCAGGTACAGGCAAAGGGAAACATCAAGGTCCAATCACCTTAGATACATTAGACAGCAGATGTAAGTAGGAAGTAGAGGAAGCGAAATACTTAGCAAACCTTTGTCCCTAACTGCACCAACACTCAGGCCAGTATTCTCGTCGACTCAGGGGACTGTACTGCACCTGTCTCAGTGATTTATTGATACATTTTGCCTACTGCAACTTACTCGCCTTTTAGGTGTTATATATTTATTTTTTTAACGACAAAGGTTGCAATATAGTACTGGCGTGAAATATAGTGATAAGGAAGAAGTGCTAGGGAGACTCTTTAGTTCTCGAAAAGACGGCCTACAGTGTGCCAGGTAACACAACATATCTGATGCTCAGCCACTGACAAGAACACAAACATAAGCAAACACAACACCCGAAAACACCAAACACACGCGCACAAGTACCTACCGGCAGGCACCTGCGTACACGAGCCCCGCCCCTCCCCCTTCCACACACACACAGCAACAACACCATGGGAGAAAATCGATTTTAGGCAGAGTACATCAGCTGGGATGGCGCGCAGGGAGACAGGGAAGGAGGGAAGGGGGAGAGGAGGCAGGCAGGGAAGGAGGGGAGAGGGAGAGGAGGTAGGCGGGGATGAGGGGTGGGGAGGTAGATAGGGAAGCGGATGGGAAGATGGGCAGAGGAGGGGGTGGGGGAGGTAGACAAGTTAGCAGGCACATATGGAATGGTAAATACAGAAGGATGATAAGGGAATGGAGCAGAGGAAGATAACTGAAGGAATGAGGGAGATAATAGGGGAGAGGAAAGAGAGATAGTGTAGGGAAGGAGGGTTGGAGAAAAGCGAAGGGAAGGAGAGAAAACTGGAGCAATTGGAAGGAAGAACACAACTTAACTACATATGAACAGCAACAAATATAAAAGTAAGAAACAGCCATATGAATCTGACAGTAAGATGAAGTTGATAATAATGATTCCTGAAGGAGAAACCGGCAGGAAAAAATGAGAAGGAGCACGAATAAAATAGGGATGTAAACGGAGGAAAGGTTATATAGACAGAGAATGGCAGAGAAGGAAGAAAGGAAAGAAGGAAGGAAGTGAAGAAGGAAGGAAAGGAGAGAAGAGGGAAGGAAAGAGAGAAGGAAGGACATATGAAGAACAGGAAAAATAGGGAAAAATAATTATTAGATGGGAGATGTGAATGGAGAAGGAATGGAGAGCGGAATCCAGTAAGGAGTGAGGTGGGATAGAAGAGGAAGGAGAGAGAAGAGAAAACAAGGGTGACAGACGAGGAAGAGAGAAGGAGGAAGACAGGAGGAAGAGGGAAAGAGAGAGAGGAGGGGGAAGTGAAAGGGGAAGAGAAAGACAGAAAAAGAAGAGGAAAAGAGGGAAGGAGGGAGGGAGAAGCAGGGAGTGGGGGGATGAGAGAGAAACAAGAAAGTAGGGAGGGAAAGGAAAGAGAAAAATTGCAGAAAGAATACATGTATGGAGAAGGGAAATGGAGGAGGAAAAAAAGGTAGAGTGTAGGCGGAGATGGAAAAGGAAGTGTTAATGGAGAGAGAGAGAGAGAGAGAGAGAGAGAGAGAGAGAGAGAAGTGGCAGTGAGGAAGAGGAGAGGGAAGAAGCAGAAGGAGGGGGAGTGGAGTAAACGAGGAAGAGCTGGAGAAACAAGAGTGGAGGAGGAGAGATAGAAGGGAGAGAGGAGGTGGAGGAAGAGGAAATGGAAAGTGGAGATCTGAGTAAAAAAGAGAAGACGGAGATGAGAGAGTGAAGAAAAGGAATGACGGAGGGAGATATGTGGAGGAGGGGAGGGTCAAGGTCGAGGGAGAGAGAGAGGAATCGAAGAAGGGAGGAAATGAAGGGAGGAACGTGGAGGGAAAAATGATTAGGGGGCGTGATGGTGGTGAAGGGAGGGGAGAGAGGGAAGGAGGAAGGGAGGGGGACAGTGAGTGATGGAGGGTGGGAGGGCGGGAGGGATGGAGCCTATTGATAAAGATGGTGATTGGTTGAGAGAGAGAGAGAGAGAGAGAGAGAGATGATATAGTATCTCATTCCATCAATATTTTTTCTGGTTCTCTGCACCCCACCTCACACCCTAGGGTGGGAAAGGTCTGGAATATATATATATATATATATATATATATATATATATATATATATATATATATATATATATATATATATATACATATATATATATATATATATATATATATATATATATATATATATATATATATATATATATATATATATATATATTTGTCTGTGCATACATAGACAGAGACAAACAGGTAGATACCAGAAGATAGATTTCCTTCCGACTTCTTTTCCCACCTGGGTATGGGATGAGGTGGGGTGCACAGAGCAAGAAGAGCCAGGTAAAGGGAAAAATATCATACAGCATCCCTAATGAACTGAACCACATTCTTATACACCCATCGTTTAACCCTATTCGGTGCACCCCGTATCATTTTTGATACGCCCTAACTAATTTTTGCCAATAAACTCTAGTTTGTAAGCAATGCATGGTCTCACGATTATTTTCTTGTTAAATTACTGGAAACACAACAAAATAGTGATTCTGAGCGAAAAAACTGGGTTGAAACGAGCGTTTTCTCTAAAATTAACGATTTTTCCCCGTGGAGAGCGCTAAACAAAAAGAAAACGCTCGAAGATGAGTGGAATATCTGGGACCTTAGCCTACGCAAGCCTAACGGGCATCAACACAGCTTCCAGACGTACGATACGTTTCCTATTTTCATTAAAACTACTTTATTTTCTATGTATTATTCATTGTTCATACTTTATGACTCCTCATACCTAGTGAAATAGTTATTTCATTCACTAATTTTATTATCTATGTATTATTCATTGTTTTTTCTCTATGACTCCTCATACCCAATGAAATGGTTGTTCGTACACATACACACAGATACACACATGTGCATTGTATTGTGCACACAGATACACACACGTGCATTGTAATGTGCACACACACACACACACACACACACACACACACAAACCTCGCGGCTCTCGCGTAGGCGTGCTGGATGACGAGGTTAGTTAGGCATTAATTAGGGGACGGGGTGGATGTGCCGACGGACGTAGTCATTGCTTTTATTTTCGACTATGTTGACCCAGTCGAAGATTACTTGGAAGAGGTAGTTGGCGATGATGATGATGATGACCTTGCCTTGGATAGAGTAGCTGAGGGCGACGATGTAGATGATGATCAGAATGTTGACAAAATGAAGAAGAGTGGGTACCACTCAGAAACAGAAAGCCACTTGTGAAAAATAGCTTAATCAGTTCTTTGGACCAGTGCTTGAACAAACATAATTATGACGAATTTATCCTGCCACACGAGCTCAGGGAATATACCTGCATTTTAGAGAAACCCCAGAGAAAATTAGATATCGGTAAGTCAATATTATGGACCAATCATACAGAAGGTAGGCCTGTTGAGAAGGTATTGCCTAGTGAAGGATGTTTTGTTAGGAGAGGCAAGGTCAGCTAATACAGAAATAATGGCATGGGAGTTGTTTATAACATCTAATATGATTGATGGTATTGTAACCCATGCTAACACAAGGCATAATTACCGAAATTTCTAATACTGACTGCTGAAATACCAACACACGTCAAGATGACTGATGCCATAGAATTGAAAAGCTTTTTTGGCCTGCTCTATCCAAGAGGTTTGTTGGGACAAAATAAATATTGCTATAATCGTCTCTTCATGGAAGGGTTTGGTCACCCAATATTTGAAGCCGTCATGTCAGTAAAACGATTTGGTTTCTTACATGCCGACATAACTTTTAACAACATTGATACCAGACACCAGAGATGGGTACACGATCAACATTGATACCAGACACCAGAGATGGGTACACGATCAACATTGATACCAGACACCAGAGATGGGTACACGATCAACATTGATACCAGACACCAGAAATGGGTACACGATCGGTTTGCAGCAATCAGGAGCTTTTTGAACAGTTCAGTAATTGTTGTTGCTCAGTGTTAGAGCCAGGTGACTTCTTGACCACTGATGAAACGTTGTATGGGTGCAGAACACAAATAGGGTTCAGACTACAATAAGAGCAAACCCGTACTCTATGGCCTCCAATATAAATCTATTAATGCTGTTAGATATCCATTTACCTTTAGGACAGCTGTATATTCAGGTAAACCTGGAGAGCCAGGACCACACTACATACGCGGTACAGTCCCAACAGTGAAAGCTCTGGTAAGTCAGTTACAAGACTCAGTCGACCTTAGAGGTAGGATTATTAGCCTGGATAGATTGTACACCAGTATAGAGTTGCTGGAGTGGCTTCAAACACAAGGTATCTCAGCCTTAGGTACTATAGATTCTACTAGGAAAGGCATACCACCAGAGATAGTCACAGAAAGGGAAGATAGGTCATACCAAGTTTACTGGAAGAAACACGGGAGGAAATGACACTGAATCCTATGTAACACCCACCAAAAGCAAAGGTAAGAAAGACGTGTTACTTCTGAGCACAGTTTCCCCTATATTAGGCATTACCAAGGATGATGATTTGAAAATATATATATATATATATATATATATATATATATATATATATATATATATATATATATATAATATATATATATATATATATATATATTTAAATTGTATGATTTCACTAAAGGAGGCACTGACATTATGGATCAGAGAATAAGTTTTCATACAGTACACACTAAATCTAGAAGATGGACAGTGAATGCCCTTGGCTACATTGTCAACACTGCCAGAGTAAATTCACAGACAATTTATTCGTTATATAATAATCAGGACCCAAGATAAATTGCTTCAATCTCCTATGGCTGGCAGTTAGTGAAGTCATTGTGTAATCTGCAAATTGAAAGAAGAAAAGTTCAGGCTTGTGGTCTGACCAGGAATACAATAGCTAAGATGAATCTGATGCTCGGACAGGGAGATGTAGAGGAGGCCGTCCCAGAAGTAACACATGAGAATAGGTCAGGCAAGCAGCACAAGTGTCATTCATGCCTGGAGTCTCTTTATGGTCCATGATACACTCAGAATCGCCCCAAAGCAAAATCGTCCACGAAACAATGTCAAGTATGTCACAAGCACACCTGTGATCAGAATTGAAATAAAGTATGTATGAAATGCTATAGTAACATGCCCAATCAGTGAAAGTCTTGTTTTGGAAATTAAGAATGAATATGCATGTCTGTGAATATAGATTATGACTGAGTTTACGTTATATACGGATTATATTTTTGTTTAAAAATTTCCTTATATGATAGATGTAAATAGAGATACGGAAGGTGAGGATCTTGCAGCATAAGAATCCTCCGGCTTACTTATATTAGTTGTAAGTGTAGAGTAAAAAGGATGTTCAGTGCGTAGGATCAAATACCGCCGGAAAATACATAGAAGCATAGGCATGGATAGCCCCAAGTTAACGGGCTGTGGGTCACTGAGGGCCCTGTTAGTTAATTGGCACCCGGGATCTTTTTAACTTACCAGGGGTCGATGCAACAGGAGGTGGATCAGCTGAAATGAAGCATGGTCTCGCAGTGTAGAGGAGCTAGGGCCTGATTGACTGCTGTCTCCTTGAAAGCGCCAGGCAAGGCTCTGGACCTAACCCCTCATATCCACACTGTGCCTGTGCATTACCCAGGGAACAGCTTGTTCTCCGGTTACAAGAGATATAGGGTTTAACCAGGAAGCTACAGGCTGCTCTAAGCGATTCAGTAATCCAAAGACTGGCACGTTTCCTGGTTAACAGTCTACTCGTAAGAATTTAATGGTGATCCCGCATGTACGGAGCTTTGGCTGGCAGCTGCATTTTCTCGTGGTGACTACTAACAGAGGATCAAGGGACTGACTTCTGGAGAGACTGACTGGCTGACCGACAAAGGTCTCAGTGATAGGCTAGTGATTGACCAGTGGGAAATTACTAATAAACTGACATCAGGACAGTCTACTGACTAATTTGTCGGTATTTTGGGATTGACTGCCCCACTGAATAACCATTGATTTATACTGTATACTGATGATGTTTTGGGTATAACTATTCATAATTGAATATTTGTTATTGCATTGCTCTGAATACTCCTTGGGGCGTAGCATGAGCAGATAGAGCTACCGTGCCCTTTGAATAATTGGTTATAACTAAATATTTCTCTGTGCCCTTCAATTTTAATTTGCAGTACTCAGATTTAGAAATACCTATATAATATATTGGTGACAACAGATTCAGCCTTCTCAAGGACCTCCTTCAGCTGTAAGGAGTGAGAAACAGGTAGACCTTTATTATACAACAGAGGGGCAGGCAGAATAGGAGGTAGGTAAGGCACAAGGCTGTTGATGTGGAATTTTGCATTTATTATGCAATATGTATGCCTTTTCAAGCATTTATCTCCCATTGCATCTACCGCCTTCTGCCTTATCTACCTCCTGTACTCCCCGGCCCTTTCTCACTCGCCATCCATTTGTATGATAAAGGTCTACCTGTTTCTCACTCCTTAGTTATACGTGAAGTGGGTCCATGAGAAGGTCGAGTCTGTTTTGTTCTCACGAATAGATTATATTTCACACACCAACACAATCCTCACAAACCACCACAGACCTCACACACCACTACAGTCCTCACACACCACCACAGTCTTCACTCACCAACCCAGTCCTCACACACCAACGCAACCGTCGTCACACACCAACACAGTCCTAACACACCACCAGTCCTCACACCACCACTGTCCTCACTCATCAACACAATCCTT
>NC_137007.1:9905887-9948387 GCF_032717465.1 Coenobita brevimanus
ACGAGATTTTGAGCAAAGGGGAGGGAGGAAATTACCAGAGAGGGAAAGGGAGAAGGAGAAAGAGGGGGAAGGGAGGGGAAGGAACGAGGGAGGAAGTAGGGAGTATGAAGTGAGGCAGAGGGAGGGAGGCTGGAGACAGGACAAGGGGGAACCAATGGCATTACTGATAACCTTGGCTACAGTTATTAGCCAGTAAAAGTATGTACAACTTCCTTACAGAGCAACAGTACACCAAATTGTACACGCGATGGAGCAACACCAGTACTTAACCTAGCTAAATCTAACATAACCTAACTTAACTTAGCATAACCCAGCCCAACTCAACCCAAGCTAAACTAACCAAGCCTAATTACATTTACCACAGCCTTACCTAATACAGCATAACCCAACATAACAAATTCTATCCAGTATATCCTCTCCAGTCTAACTCAAGCCAACCTAATCTAACGCAACCCAAGGTAACCCAACCTAACCTCACCTAACCCACCCTAATCTGACGTAACCTAACCTATTCTAACGCAACATAACCTAACCCCATCCAACCCAGCCCATCCTAGACTAATCTAACTCACCTAACACCTATCTTATCCTTATCTTGTGTAACCACGAAAGAAGAAGCTATCCATCTACCCACAGCTAGACCCCTTAATCCCATAAGAGGTGGCCACAAACAAATCATTTCCATGTTGTCCTGTTCTCTACCATTTGGCTCCCCTCCCTTCACCTCACACCACTTCCTCGTATGTCTCCACTACATCCCCTCATCTCATCCTTGGACTCCCCCTCCCTCTCTCCCCCTTCATTTCACCTATTTTCACTCTTCTAGTCAGTTTCTCATTCTCCATTCTTTCCATGTGATCAAACCATCTCAGATTATTTGTCTTAATGCTTTCAGGTACATCCACATCAGCCACATCCACAAAGAGAAGGTACTTAACAAATATTACAAAACTTACATGACTTTAGTGAGAGCATTTCAAAGCCGCAGGGTTGGCTTTTGTGGACGACTGAAAGTTTAATAGAAAGTAGGCATTACTGGGAAGAGTGATTTTACTTCCTCTTGTTTTAATCACTCGTTGCGGGAGGATAGGGAGAAGAGGGTAAGGGAAAGCAGGGAGTGTGGAAACAAGGATAGGGTGCGGAAGGTAGAGGAGGAAGGCAGAGAGTGTGGGAGGTATGATGTAGAGGGAAGGATAGGATGAGGAAGGTATAGTGTAAATGGAAGGATAGGGCGTGGAAGGTATAGTGTAGAGGGAAGGATAGGGTGTGGAAGGTATAGTGTAGAGGGAAGGATAGGGTGTGGAAGGTATAGTGTAGAGGGAAGGATAGGATGTGGAAGGTGTAGTGTCGAGGGAAGGATAGGATGTGGAAGGTATAGTGTAGAGGGAAGGATAGGGTGTGGAAGGTATAGTGTAGAGGGAAGGATAGGGTGTGGAAGGTATAGTGTAGAGGGAAGGATAGGGTGTGGAAGGTATAGTGTAGAGGGAAGGATAGGGTGTGGAAGGTATGGTGTAAAGGGAAGGATAGGGTGTGTGAGGTATAGTGTAGAGGGAAGGATAGGGTGTGGAAGGTATAGTGAAGAGGGAAGGATAGGGTGTGTGAAGTAGGAACAAGTATAGGACGTGGAGGTAAGAGGAGGGAGAGAGTGTGGAGGATGGAGTAGAGCGAGATTTGGTAGAGGGAAGTGAGAGTGGAGATGGGTGGAGTAAGTCGTGATATTCTATCAGAGGAAAGTAAAGGATTGAAAATAAATGTTTAGTGAAATATTCATGATCATACATTATTTCATTATGTTGCTTGAATGACACGGTTCTGATGGCCCCCAAGGCGAATGCTCTCCAATCTGTGAGGGACGAATGCCTGAATAGGGCTGTCTTGGTATTGTTTACAACGTTACATCACCATTATCATCATCATCATCATCAACAACCCTACCCCCCAAAGAATTCAAGGGTGACCTGTCCAGCAGAGGTAATTAAGTTTGTACTGAAATCGGTAGACTGTTTTACTTATTCTGGGCATATGACAGCGCAAAGACACGCAGATTATACTGATGTACTGAAAGAGCTAAGGAAGCAGATGATGGTTGGAAACGCCATCTTGAGGAAATCCTTTATTTTTTATGCTTTATTTATTCTCTCCGATACGAAGAGTATGTTTTCAACCCTGTTTGTTTGTTTGTTTGTCTGTCTGCAGGATTACTGAGAAACCAAATTTGGTGGGTAGATAGCCCATGTCCCAGGGAACAATCGATTAATTTTTGTGACCTATTCGAATCGTATTACAGATTCTGGATCCGGAAATCACTTTTTGCGAAACCCTAATTAAAGAGTGATTTAGAAATTGCTCTTCCCATGTCGGAGAAATGCGCTCCACTGAGTGCCCCTCTAGTTGATTTGGTTATTCATTTATTTACTGTATCTTTTTTTAATAGCCAAGTGGTGAAATGCGGGCTGATAAGAATGCTGCGTCCAGACTTGTAGTAGCCCACTCCAAGGCAGGGAGGGGAGAGTATGCGGGAGAGGGATGTGGAAGTATACAGGGTAGAATGACCACTGGAGAGAGAAGTGACGCTAATGAGGAGGAGAGAGGGTGACGGGAAAGAGGGAGGTGGATGTGAAAGAAGAGAAAAACATTGAAAGTGAAGTAATCAGCGAAGGAGGTGCAAGTGGAGAGAGGAAGAGACTGAAAATGAAAAGAAACGATGAAAAGAAGGTAAAAAATAAAGCAAAAAGATGAGGGTGGAGGAAATGAGGAAGAGCGTGGAAGTGAAGAACGAAGTGGATGAAGGAGGGGGAGGTAAGAGACAGAAGGAAGGGCTGGAGGAAGGAAGGACTGTTTAAATGTAAAATCATGTCTGAGCAACGGGGAGGAAGGAAAGAAGGAAGTGAAAGTGAGAGAATGAGGTAAATTGGATGGAGGAAGTGGATGAGGGGTGAAAAGGTGCGGAAACTGCCGGTGGTGAGAGAGAGAAAAGGTCAGGCCAGTGAGACAGCACCCCAACACACTCACTCACCTTGGTGTCTCGCATCTCACAGAAAAACACTATGGCCCTGGTTTTGCATCCAAGTATATACAGTAGGAATAATACCAATTCTCTGTGCCAGAAGTATCCAAGACCAATACCTCTCTCTCTCTCTCTCTCTCTCTCTCTCTCTCTACATATACATATACAACACAAGTCAGTCTCCGGCTACACGCCCTTAGGGTCAACTCGCCATCCACTTATTTTCCTGCTTTCCCCTCAGGGTTCTGGTCCTGTATTGCCCACGTCACGCCCTTCCCATGGTTCTGTTTTTCCCCATCAGTGCATCTTTCCCTCTGGACATTTGGACACTCCCATCAAGCTATTTTCACTCATGGACATTTTTTTAACAGACTTATCCTGCCCATGGGCTTATTATTCCCATGGACGTCCCTTCCCCCATGGAGCTATCTTACTCTTGGACCTATTTTCCTTCATGAATTTATTAACCACCATGGACCTATATTTCCCTCCATGGACCTGTTAGAGTCCATGGCCATTTTTTCCACGGATGTGCTCTTCCCTACCTACCTATCCTCATCAAGGACCTTTTTCCCTCCACCAGGACCTAATTTCTGCCATGAATGCATTACCTCTCATGACTTTTTTTTTTTTTTTTGGGGGGGGGCGAGGGGCTTGAACGTTATTTTCACCATGAACTTATTTCCCTTCTGTGGATCAGTATTTCCACTTGCACTTATTTTCCTCTGACTTTTTCTCCTTCAAGGACCTTTTTTTCTCTCCACAGGAAAATTCCAAATCTCCCTATGAGTCTTCTTTCTCCTATGGACCTATTCCCACCATTGACTTAATATTACCCATTGGACCCATGCCTCACCGTCACCCCATTTCCCACAGGACTATTTTCACCATAGATTTATTCCGGCCATGGACCTATTTCCATTGCACTCATTTCCCCCATACGTCCACCCACCCAACCACTCACCAACCCACGCACCTATCCACTCACCCAGTATAGTTTGTCTCGGTACCACCACGATGACACAGCAAGTTCACACACACACACACACACACACACACACACACACACACACAGAGGAAGGAGTGGGCACGGGAGATTTAATTGTATACACACATCAAAGCAATTAGAAATGATAACACTAGCCTCTCTTAAAACTGTATTTGTTTTTGTTTATGTGTGCTCACTGATTTATCTTCATCAGTGCATCGTGCAATGTAACCCCCCTCCCACCTTTCTCTCTCTCTCTCTCTCTCTCTCTCTCTCTCATATTCATTCCACCCACCCATTATTCTGACTTACCATCTCTATTTTATCCATTCAACATTCATCCTTCATTCAGTGCAGGCAGATGGGGAGAAAACGAGAGAGAGAGAGAGAGAGAGAGAGAGAGAGAGAGAGAGAGAGAGATGGGGGGGAGGGAGGTATGAGACTGGAACTTGGGAGAGGGTGAGAGACGGAAGAGGGAAAAGGAGAGAAGAAGAGAGGGGAGACGAGGAATGGGGTAAGGGAGAAGGAGCAATGGGAGCGGAGAGATAGACAGATAGATAGATAGATAGATAGATAGATAGATAGATAGAGAGAGAGAGAGAGAGAGAGAGAGAGAAAGAGTAGACCTGAAGGTGAGAGTAAAGGGAGGGAACTGACTCACCTTAGCAACAGTGAGGCAGGGGAGGCAGGGGTAGGGACACTGAGGGGAGGCAGGGGTAGGGACACTGAGGGGAGGCAGGGGTAGGGACACTGAGGGGAGGCAGGGGTAGGGACACTGAGGGGAGGCAGGGGTAGGGACACTGAGGGGAGGCAGGGGTAGGGACACTGAGGGGAGGCAGGGGCAGGGACACTGAGGGGAGGCAGGGGTAGGGACATTGAGGGAAGGCAGAGGTAGGGACACTGAAGGGAGACATTAGCAGCGAGAGAGAGAGAGAGAGAGAGAGAGAGAGAGAGAGAGAGAGAGAGAGGGAGAGATGTGAGGGACGGGGGTGAGGATGGGATGGAGGGAGAGGGAGAGGAAGAGAAGGGGAAAGGGAGGAGAAAGGGCTAAGAGAGGGAAAAAGGCACAGGGAGGGAGGGAGGGAGAGGAAGGAGGAGAAAAGCAAGGAAGGAAGGATGGAAGGAGGAAGGGAGAGAATGACAGGGGCAGGGTGACCCACATCCATCCCCTGAGTGTACCTGACAGCTGAAGAGGGAGGAAGGGCAGGGATGAAGGGAGGAAGGGAGGGGAGGATGAGGGGAGGTAACCAGGGATTGAGGAGGGAGATATGGAGGAGAAATCGGCATCACATAACTATACTCCATCATCGTTTTATGTTATACCCACTCCACACTCCTGACCAAACCTCTTCTCTTCGTAGTAACCACGAGAGTAGACATATGGGGAGAGAGAGAGAGAGAGAGAGAGAGAGGCCTTGTTATGTCTTATAATAACCACACGTCACATCCAATCAGTATTTCTCTGTTTATCCGCTAATGGCGTTGTCGGCGCTAACAAAGATTTCGGCCCCGATCATCACACATCCAGGTATTGGGGTCCCTTTATCTCTCATTCTTGGTCTGCTCTCGGACCATTTATATGATGAACTAGATTTTTTTTACCCTTTCACCCCTTACCATTCTCTAGTATTTGAGTCCATTTCCCGCTTTCACCCAGCACAGTCGGCCATCATACATTACCATTTTACTTAAGCAGACACAAATTCCTCCCTTCGACACACTCTTCAGTACCTCTTCATACATTTCCCCTTTCCCTCACCTCGCGGCTTAGTTTTGGGTTCGTGTTTGTCAATAATCCTAATCAATATACAGGAAAATACATCTCCCTAGCATTTACTGTTATCATAATCTGTTCAGTGTATTCCGCAGTCTCTCACTAAAACGTTCACTCTTGTTTAAGCTTTTGGTATCTGCATAAGTAAAGATAAATGAATATACGAACAATCATATATTCAGCTTAAGCTGAGGCATGTTGGTAAATATGGTACCCAGGTTCCAGAGTTTCATTGCTGCCATGTCCACCCACACATAACTACAACAGTCCACTCTCACCAAGTATTTCACATTTAGGTTTGCTGGTGTGTCACTGTATCCCGCCAATCCACTACATTTTATTATACCTACTTTTTATCACATTTGCTCTCATTTTCCTCCTCTCATAAACTTTTCCAAACTCAGACACCAGTTGCTGGATTTTCCTTTTTCTTTTCACCCGTCCTCGCCCCGGAGGGACTCGGGGACTGGTATTGTTTTCACTCGGTTTGTCTGTCTGTCTGTCTGTCTCTCTCTGTCAACAACTTTACACGAAAACTACTGGTGCGATATCGACCGAAATTACTGGGATGATGGGCTATGACCTTCTGATCACCTAATTAAATTTTGAGCCAAATTGGCACAAGGCCCAGGTTGTAGGACCAAAAAACGTAAGAAAAAAGTTTTTTTTTTTTCTTTTCGCCATAACTCCTTTCAAATTTGTCATATCGACGTGAAGCCAAAACCCAAACGTTCATCTTTCAAATCTGCATCCTATATCATGCCTCATTACACCAGGGGGGTAGTCCCCCGGTTAGCGGCAGGGGGGTCAGTGTCAGGCGTGTCGGGCCTAAAGTTTCAATTTTCACCGGATTTACTCAAAGTTTGATCTGTGACATCTTTGACTAGATATCCTGTTGTGTTATACGTCAAAACTAAAATGACTGCCGGGGACAGGTTTGCTGTGCCTTGGCACGCTTCTTGTTGAAGCATTGCAGTCCCAGTTAATCCCACTGGTATACCTCACTTCACCTATTGTAATCCTTTCCTGTCTCCTCTTCTGCTCTCACCATGTAACTTGCACCAACAATCTCCTGACGGAATTATTAAGTTTGGGATAGAGTTATCGAACTGGGGGAGTTAGATGCAGCTCCTTCATTGACCTCTTCACCACAATAGATCGTCATTAAGCTGAAAAAAAATTGCCCAGAGGCAGCAAAAATAAAATACAGAAGGCCGTCATTGTAGTGGAGGTGCTAAGAACTTTTCAGCAAATTTATTCTTATTACTGTATTGCCTCATCACAGATCTGTAAAAACTTACAGACTCTTTCAATTGTTCTTTTGCTCTTCTCACTCTATTCTTTCATTCATAGCATCCTTTATTCTTCAGACAATCTCTTTGATATGTTAGCCCGTCATTCATTCGCTGTCCAGTGTCTTTTTACAGTTGCCACCCCACACACTCCATAGCCAGATATTTTTTTTATCTTTTGCTTCATGCTTTTTTTGGAGGCACTAGAAGTACTTTACACACACACACACATATATATATATATATATATATATATATATATATATATATGCCACGTATCCCCGAAGGGCTAAGGCTTTTCCTCTGAGTAGAGGACTTTTGAACAGGAGGTTGTAGCATATAATGACCGGATGCCTTTCCTGATGTCTACCAATGACCCTTGGGTGGATTCGATCCTCCGACTCTTCGTTCAGAGCAGAGCGCTATAACCCACTGAGCCACGGCTGATATATATATATATATATATATATATATATATATATATATATATATATATATATATATATATATATATATATTGCCAGACGAATTCATCCCTTAAAGGGTGGCCACAAACAAATCGCCTCCATGTCGTCCTGTCCCCCGCTATTTCATTGCCCTGCTCCTAGCTCACATCCCCCTCTCTCATATACCTCTCCACTCTATCTCTCCATCTCATCCTTGGCGTCCTCCTCCCTCTCCCCCACTCCACCTCACTCACATAGACTCTCCTCGTTAGTCTCTCACTCTCCATCCTCTCCTTATGGCCAAACCATCTCAATGTTTTTCTCTTAACGCTTCCTATCACATCCACATCCACACCACAATGCTCCTTCACTTCCTCATTTGTCAGTCTGTCTCTCCATGTGACTCCACATGCTCCTCTCAAATAACTCATTTCCACTGCCCTCACTCTTGACTTCTGTCCCTCCAACAACGTCCAAGCTTCACTTCCAAACGTTAGAGCTGGTATTACAATACTGTCATGTAGTAACTTTATCACCTCCATGCTCACTTCACTGTTTCGTATCACTGCTTTCAAGGAACCAGCAGACTGTCTTCCTTTTTGTACCCTTTCAAGCACTTCACCCTCCAAACTTCCATCCTTACTCATCGCACTACCCAAGTGCTTAAACGCACTCACATTATCCATTTCCTCCTCATCCAACCTCACTGTACATTCGCTGACTTCACTTCTCTCGAAGACCATAACTTTACTCTTCCCTACATTCACCTTTAGATTCCGTTTCTTACACAGTCTCCCAAACTCCTCCACCAAGCCTTGCAGCTCCCCTTCGTCTTCATTTAACAACACAGTATCGTCTGCAAACAACAGTACAGGGAGTTTCCAAACACTGCCCTCTCTCACTAGGGCCGCTCCAACATCCACTGCCTTACCTTGTATTTCTTTTATAACCCCATCCATACACAGACTGAACAACCACGGAGACATGACATCCTTGCTTCAATCCAACCTTCAAAAAGATAAATTCACTCAGTTCACTATCCACATGCACTGCAGCCTTAGCACCCTCATACATACTCTTCACAGCCATCAACAACTTGCCATCTATGCGGCCTTCATGGATTTGGAGAAAGCATATGACAGGGTGGAGAGACAAGGAGTGTAGGATTGCGGAAAGTGTTAAGAATATATATATATATATATATATATATATATATATATATATATAATTTGTTGAAAGTTGCCGACGTTGTAACAGGCTGCCTTCCCTCCAGCATTTACACCAAACATTAGGCTATAAATGCACCAGGCTTTACACATACCCAGGGTTTTTTTTATAGTCGTACTAACTTTGTATTTATTTTGCATTCTCGTTGTTGTTATTATTTTTTTACTTATTACCCTGTGAGATACCTCCTTCTACTATCATCATCTCTCCAGGTCTCTATCAGGGCCACAGTATCATCGTATCTCTCCCTCTTATCTTCTTCAATATTTGCACCACCTCCCTGTCAATAACACCTACACACACACACACACACACACACACACACACACACACACACACACACACACACACACACGCACGCACGCACGCGCGCGCTGTTGTCCCTCTTATCTTTTCTGTAGGGTTGAGTAAGCAAAGACGGGACGGGGTAAGAGAGAAATAAATAAATTTGGCTGAGAGAGAGAGAAGAGAAATAAATAAATTTGGCTGAGAGAGAGAGAGAGAGAGAGAGAGAGAGAGAGAGAGAGAGAGAGAAGAGAAATAAATAAATTTGGCTGAGAGAGAGAGAGAGAGAGAGAGAGAGAGAGAGAGATGAAAGAAGAAAGTGAAATTAATCAGTTGTTGTTTAATTTGTGTTGGTAATTAGGCAAGGGGTGGGTGGTGGTGTAAGGTGTGCCATGCCACTGCCTGCCTCCCTCCTCTTGACACATACGCCAACAAGGTTCCAATTAAAACCCCAGGGCTCCAATTATTTCCGCAGACGAAGCTGGAGGAGGTTATTTATTGTTCCCTGCTTGTTTGAAAGAAGATCTCTCGAATAGTCGTTGATGGATTACAGTGAAATTTTGTGGACATTTTGAGTCATGGGCCATGGAAGAGTTGATTCTATTTTGGTGATGATCTGAGTTTGAGTCACAGTTCAGAACTATTTGTCTGGTTGTCAACAAGATATCTTAAAAATTTGTTGATGGATAACATTGAAATTTTGTGGATATGTGGCTCACGGGCCAGGGAAGAGTTGATTTAATGTAGGTGGTGATCTTTGTAGTGTGGTAAAGACGCTGGCGGAGGTATATGCTCGTGAGTGCACTTACCTTATTATGCATTTCATATTTTACTCTTGCAATACCCAAATGATTTTATTCAGCTCAAGAGCAACTTTTTGAAGTAAAGGAATAAGATATCGCCTTCATCAACCCCTTCACTGTTAGGGTGATCTAAGGTGAATTAGTCGTCTCGGGGTTGCTGGAATGTACTAAAATGGACGCCACCGGTGACGGCCAATAGACATGCTTGGAACCATTCTCTACCTAACTCCGTCATTTCTGCAAATTCGCGGCCTTTCCTCAGATTTTCTCTGTGTTGAGCACTACCTCTATTCCTCCAAACCTCACCTTCTCTTCCTTACTGAGACTCAGCTGTCTGAGGCAACTGACAGCAAACCCTTCTTTGCATCCTCCTACTTTCTCTATATTCACTTCAAAGCCAAAGTGGCTCTTATGTATATGTACGCAACGATATATCTTGCTCTCGTGTTCCTAAACTTGAATCTTCTGAATTCTCTACTCTCTGGCTTCGGCTATCCTGTCATTCTCTGACAAAATATATCTGTGCTGTTTACTTATCCCCTAATTCTACTGACTGAAAAATTCTTTTGACTATCTTACTTCTCAGATGGAACACACCCTTTCAACGTATCCTCTCTCAGATATCTCCATTCTAGGTGATTTCATTGCTCACCACCACCTTTGGCTTCCCTTTCCTTTCACTGATCCACCTGGTGAACAAGCCTACGTCTGTTCAATCCTTAACGACCTAGAGCAGCTTGTACAGCACCCTAGCTGTATCCCTGACAGCCTTGGAGAGAGTTCCAGCATGCTTGACCTCTTCCATACAACTAATCCTTTTGTGTATGCTGTTAATCTTTTCTCTCTGTTGGGCTCCTCCGATCATAACCATTTCACCTTAACCTGTCTTATTGCTCCAGTAAGGCCTGTGGACCATCCCAAGTAGCAGCGGCTTTGGCAATGTGGAGCTGCTGACTGGGAGGCCCTAAGGTAGTACTTCTTTGATTTTCCTTGGAATGTTCATTGCTTCCATGGCCGAGAGCCATCTGATTGTGCCTTACACATTATGGAGGTTATTCTCTTTGACATGAAATCATACATTCCTTTCACTTATCCAGTGACTAATGTAGTAAAAAATTGGTTTAATCATGCATGTTCTAATGCTCTCCACAACAAAGAGAGGACCTTCAAAAGGTACGGAAGCCAGCTCACCGATGAATGTCATCTCTTTTGTCTTTCTGCCCGGAACTGTGCTAAGTCTGTCCTTCGCTCTGCTTAAAAAAAAAAAAAAAAAAATCATTCATACTAAACGCTCTGAATTCTCCAGTCAAATTCCCCCAGCTCCTCCTCTTACTGGCTCCCATCAACCTCTGTCTCTTTGCTGCACTGTAGCATCTTTATCTCATTTCTACCGATACTTTAGTGGTCACTGTTCCCCTGAACTGTCTGCTTGCATCCCACCACCACTACTCTCATCCCTTTCCTGTCCAGCCCTCTAATGCATGAGTTAACTGTTACTCCCGGTCCTTCATGTACTCGTATGCAGCCGACCAACTTTGAAACTGTCTTCCTCTGTCTGTATTTCCTACTGCCTATGACCTCCAGTCTAGTGAATGCAGTGTTCCCATTCATCTCGAAATGAACGGATCTTGAATTTGGCTCTATATTGTCTTGGTTTTGTGTTTTCTTGGAGGGAACAATTTGTGGGCCTCTAGCCCTTGGTTCCTTCTTCTTTACATTATTAAAATTAATTGTTATCCACGCTGGAGAGGAAAGATTTCTCTACAACGTCAAGAAATAAAAAAAACTGCAATGGCAACCCTTCAAAACTGGTAAACAGATCGATATGAAAAGAAACAGTGTTGAACAAGAGGAAGGGAAGCCTGGAGTGGCAGGAGAAAGTACTGGTTAATGATGAGAGAGAAACCTGGTAATATTTTTGTCGCGGCCGTCTTGGGTCGGTTCTTGGCTGGGTAACTTGTCAAACAGCTGGATAGCACAGTAGCTTTATTACTCGTGTATTCACGCGAGAGCAGGTAATATGCCTTACTGGACATGCGGGCGTGCTCGTGTGTGTGTGTGTGTGTGTGTGTGTGTGTGTGTGTGTGAACAAAGCAACTCAAAAAGTTTTCATCCAGTTTCAATCAATTTTGGTGGAAATCTTGAGCTTTAGCAATTTAGGAAACCTAACTTTTCTTTTCTCTTCTTTTCTTTTTTCTTTCTTTTCTTTTTTTTTGAACAATAGATCACAGATCTAGTCACAAGTCAAGGTCAAAGTTTGGCCTAGCAAAGTCACCTTAAATAGTGCATTTTGGCAAAATTCAGTCAAAGGTCAAGGTGACAGGACAAAGTCAAAGTTCGACCCGTGTGTCTGTGAACAAAATATCTAAAGCACTTTTGGTCTGATTTGGACCAAACATGGTAGAAGGGATGATGGTCGACGAAGGGGATGACGTATAGTTTTTGGGAACTATAAGTCAAATGCCAAGACCGCATGGTCAACTTTAACAGTTTTTATTCAGTTTAGGCTAAAGTTTGTGGGAGGGTTTAGGAAAGCGAGATAAAGGATTTAGATTCTGGAAACAATCAATTAAATGTCAAGGTCACAGGGAGAGGACATAGGTCAAGGTCATAAGGTAAGGCCAACTTAAACAGTTTCGCTTTCACTTTGATTTCGACCAAACTTGTGGAAGGGTTCAAGATAAGGCAAGGATGATGAGATTCGATTTTGACAGCAAACGGAGAAGGTCAAGGTCACAGGCAAAGTCAAATGTTCTTCCCTTTGACCAAATGGTAGACCGGCAGGTACTGCACGCTCTGAATGCTCCTTTTTTATTTGTGTATCTTTTTCGTTGCTCATTTAAAACGACTAGCACAGCAAGATATAAATGCCTCATTCTTTATGCAAAGTGGTTTTGACAATGATAAGCGTAACTGATGCCGTCTTTTGTGTTACTGATGATCTATAACAAATGAGTTTTATTCACCACTGAGCCATCTAACGGCAGCTTACGGCTTAGCGACGGACTCAGTGAACTTGACAGAGTTGGGAGAGAAGGGAGGGGTGGGGCCGACAGGGGGAACTGGTTCCTGGGTACATATTACTCTTACAGCAAAGAACAGGGTCCATAAAACTTGTATGTAACAAAGTATTGCTCGTATAAAAAGAGCGCTGAATTATTCTCGTTGGGAAAAAAAAAAAAAAAAAAAAGCTTTGCAGAACATCTTCCTTAGTAGCGTGTAAGAGGATACTGGGGTGCGCTGGTATTAAGGAAAAAAATAAATCTTTAGGGAGAGGTGTAAAGATATCTAAGTCAACTACATTACAGTCAACGCTGTAGGCAAACACGAAATCAGTACGGAACTGTAAGAAAGACAGATCGAACACAATAGCAAAGGGTTAGAAATATTACCGTGACTGGCTACCTTGAGAGCTGACCTTTTATTGGAAGAATTATTGAGTCCCAACAGTAATCTGGTCAAAGTCCAAAGGTGTAAGGGAAAAAAAAAAAAAAAAATCCGCTAGGCAAGATATTTTAATTGCATCCTTGCAATGACGAAGAAATAGTGTTTTTAAGGCGTTTTCAGTGACAGTAATGGGACTTTTTCTCCAAAAGCCCCCCTTAAGATGATTTCCGGCAACTCAAAAATTATTTTGTAAAAAAAGAAAAAGAAAAAAAAGTTACACTGATAAGAGATATATTATGGAAAAAGATATACGATAAATTTAATATCGAGCCAACCTTGTTATCACCACGGCTATCGAATGGTTAACATTGCTTGTTACGGAGCTGCCGGTGCAACAGCGTTATAATAGCGGCGCACGACTCTGAGGTTGTCATTATCGTACCCTGGCAACATATCATTGAAAAGTGCGTCCGATTTCGCATCCTGTTATACACGAATCATAATTATGCACGAATATATTATACAAGAATATTTATATATTATACACGAATATTATTATACACGAACATATTATACACGAATCACATACGTCCAATATTATACACGAAATCAGACGCACTTTTGAATGACAGGTTGCCAGGACACCATAATAACAACCTCAGAGTCGCGCGCCGCGACTGTAGTGTTCCAATCCTGGCGTTGGCAGGTGACGGCACTCGACTCACGTAACCAACCACCCCTTGTGGGTTGGAAGGTACAGTGGGAACCCAGTGTAACAAGTACCGTAGGGGAGGTGTACCTGTGGTGACCTGGCTGATGAAGTGGCCTTGTATCCAAAGACAACGGATGAATAATCCGTCTCAGGCTAAAAGACCAAAGATGAACTCGGTGAACACCATGATTTAGTCCCTCATAAATTTGCCATTTTCTTATACAGTAATTTTTAAAAATCTTTAAGGTGTCTGTTAAAACTGAAAGTTAAACCACATTTGAAACTTCTTGCCTATTTTCACAATTCTTGGTCCTACTGTTACAACTATGGGACAAATAAACTGAAATCAAACACCATAAAATTTTTGATGAAGATAAATGATAAGAATATATTGGGAAATAGTCTTTTCACTGGCAGTTATCTTTGATCTCGTCCCGACCCCCGCTTTCATATCTTTAGGTCTGGCAGTTTTACCTCGACCTCGCACAGTACCAACACACTCACAGGTGGGAATATACTAACATTTCAAGAATTCGCGGCGCCGGAATTGTAAGATACAGAGGCCTTTATATTATTGCTGTGTCTTGTTTATTTGTGGTGGCAGTTGAGAGAGAGAGAGAGAGAGAGAGAGAAAGGATTAATGCTGGATTGGTGCTTCTGTGATGGTTGTTTTGGTCAGCACACACACACACACACACACACACCTTGCCCGTGCATGTTACAAATCATTGAGATCGTCGAAAAAAGGCAACGATAACGACTGATATATCAAAAGCGTCCTTTGATGTGGCTAATCATGATATAATACTTAATGAGTTGGTGAATTTCGGTGTGAAAGGCAAACTACTTGGCTGGATTAAAGACTATCTTTGCCACAGAACTGCTTATGTTGTTTTTCAAGGAAAGAAATCTAACACATTTGAGCTTGAACTTGGTACCCCACAGGGAGGGGTACTAAGTCCTACACTATTCAATATTTTGATGAATAAAATAGTAAGTTTAAAATTCCCAAATGGTGTGAGTTGCATCAGTTATGCAGATGATATTTTAATTCAGGCCAACAATCATCGTGATATGCAAAAATCACTAGATTTATTGGGAGAGATGTGTGATGAGCTAGGCTTAATTATATCAACCGAAAAGACTAAATTCATAACAAAAGGATCCAACTATGTAAATACGTTTTACTTGCAAGGGAGTCCACTGAAAAGAGTTGACTTTGTTAAATATTTAGGGGTATATGTTGGGAATATTAGGGGAAAGAATGCTGAATTTGATTTGGTCATGACAACATGTATGAAAAGACTTAGGCCTCTTAGAGTGATGTCTTGGAAGGGTCTGGGGGCCTCTATTCCAGTTTTAAAAATGATGTATATTGCATATATAAGATCAGTCATTGATTATCACGCTCCAGTTCTTTCTTGTCTGCCTGCTGATAAACTTAACAAGCTTGACACAATACAGAATGAAGCAATGAGACTAATACTAGCATGCCCAAAGAATGTTAAAGTATCTAATCTTAGACTAGAATTAGGGTTATCTTCTATCCCAGATCGGATTAAGGAGATAAATACACTAATAGGAGTCAGAGCACTGAGAGACAAGAGAGACACACTACCTAAATCAGAGCTCATAAATTTATTAAGGCTAGAAGATTTGACTGGCAGGGACTGGACTCATATAACTGCAGCAAACCTTGTCAACTACCAAATGACTGATCATCATTTAGGAGACTGGGACTGGAGTGAACCTCTGCCGCCCTGGAAGGAGAGACCACTGGGCATCGCCTTCACTACATTAGACACAAAAAAAGGCCGACCTCCTACCGTATGAACTCAAAGTTGACTTTATGACACTTATATCAAGTCTGGCAGGGGAAGACAAAGACCAAGTGTACTGTGACGGTTCTCTTCACACACAGACTGGACGTGCTGGGGCTGCTGTTACCATTGTAAGTGGGGGTAGCTTTGTTCATGGGGCTGAGACACTCAGCAGGCTACATGACTGGGCTTCATCCACCCAGTGTGAACTTGTAGCACTTGTGAATGGGCTGGAACAAGTTTGTCTAAGGAAACAAAATGCCATCATCTTAACAGACAGCATGTCTGCTCTGCAATCTCTCTCTGACCCTCACCCCACATACCCTGACCTTGTTCACAGGATCAGGCGGATTGTTGCAGTGCTTAGGGAGATCGATGTTCAGGTCAAATTTGTTTGGATCCCCTCACATGTTGGAATCCCGGGTAATGAAAGAGCTGACTTTTTAGCCAAGGAGGCTTCTAACAAGGACACTTGTGACTATGACCTGGGACTTTCACTTAGACAACTTAAAAGAAAGATCATGACCATACAAAAAGAAAGGGTGACTGACCTTAGACTCAGAGAACACAACACCAGCACTTCCATACACTACTACAACACAGTTGCACTGATGACAAGTTACGTATATGGCAGACATACGACAAGTAGGTGGGTTGACTCTGTACATGCAAGAATAAGGCTTGGCTACTGTTACCCTTGGGAACTGGGTTGGCAGGTTGATGAGGAGAAGAGGAAGTGCAAAGTATGTGAACAACCCAACAAACACACTTTGAAGCATTATCTATTGGAATGTCCACTCATACGTGAATACAGGAATACTCAGTTTATGACAATAGAGAGTCAGGCAAAATTTATGTTAGAAAATGATATTGTCAGAAAAATACTGAGGAAGTATAAATTATTTGCTTCTCCTCAGTAACACAACAATTGTCCCCAAAATACACTTAGCCTAATATAACTGTTATAAAATTTTTCAACATAAGAACTTATGTCATACATGTGTGATCAGTTCGTCCAACTCTCTCACCCTATGCATACTGATAATATAAAATGAGTTATATTTATGTTGATATACTGTTGTAAGACTTTTGTAATGCAGATAGGGATGCATCTCGCTGAGATACTGCCTTCCTTTTGGATACCCCTTTTAAATTCTTTGTATGATGCTGTATCTATGTATTTTTTTGACGCTGCCCCTTCATAGGATGAAGTGTGGGGTGTCCAATAAACTAGCCCCATTGGGGTCAAATCAATCTCTCTCTCTCTCTCTCTCTCTCTCTCTCTCTCTCTCTCTCTCTCTCTCTCTCTCTCTCTCTCTCTCTCTCTCTCTCTCACATACAGACGGCAGTGCCCATATAAGGTAACAGCGTGGAGAGGGAGGCTGGGAGTCACAAGTTGGTCAGGGGCGTTGTGTGTCCCTGCCCGCTCTCTCTCCGCACCCCTCATCACCACCCTCTCTCTCACTCCCTTCACCACCCTTCTCCCTCACCACCCTGCCCCTCTCACCCCTCACCATCATCATCCCTCTCCCTCATCACATCCCTCCCTCATCTCACCCCTCATCACTACCCTTCTTTGCACCTTTTTTCATCACTCTACGTCCTTACCACTTTGGCTCCCTCACTCCTCCTCGTCACCCTTTCTCTCACTTCTTTTATCATACTTATCCTTCACTACTCTTTCCCTCACCACTTTGGTCCTTCCCCACCCATCATCATCATCATCATCATCATCATCATCCAATCTCTCACTTATTCCATCCCTCCTCCCTCACACTACACTCAACTCCCTCACTACACACCTCTCCCTTACCACACACTTCTCCCTTACCACACACCTCTCCCTCACCACACACCTCTCCCTCACCACACACCCCTCCCTCACCACACACCTCTCCCTTACCACACACCTCTCCCTCACCGCACACCTCCCCCTCACCACACACCTCTCCCTCTCCACACACGCCTCCCTCACCACACACCTCTCCCTCACCACACACCTCTCCCTCACCACACACCTCTCCCTCGCCACACACCCCTCCCTCACCACACACCCCACCTCTCCCTTACCACACCCCTCCCTCAGCACACATCCCGCCCTCTCCCCCAGCACACACTTTCCACCCATTTAAACATAGAGGATGGCTGTACCAGGCCGTTTGTCTCTGCATACGGCGACATTGTTCCCCTAAACGTTTACACTTACACTAAATGGTAAATAAAGACAGTGAACGTTAACACTGGTACTACAATATTTTTCCTGTATGTTGCACCCCTGTTTCTCTTAATGCATTTTAATATAAACATAGTCTTGAAACATGTGCAGTATGAATAAACAATATAGACATGATTTGCATAAGAAACAAAGTAGACATGATTTGCATAAGAAACAAAGCCTACTGAACGTGGCATATGCAGAAATATACCGGAAGAGTGATGTGGTCTTCTAAGTCCACGGTAATACGGGCCAAGGGACAGACCATGTGCTGGACCAGTTAACAAGCTTACATACGAACAAGATCATTATCATCATCCTGACATTATCTAGCACCTAAAGAAGGGGTGGGGTATGGTAGAAAAAAAAAAAGTTTCCCCTACCGCAGGCTCGAAGAAGTTACACTGCAGCCGTCTGTCTCCGTAAGTTCAGTATAATTACCAATTTTGAGTTCGCTAAGTAAACATTTCAGCGCTATATTATTTTAATATAGTGTGTGGCATATTGGAAAATGGCATACGATTATTGCATGAAGCCATATAGTACTGTGCAGTATTTAGCACTCGGTTACAAACAGAAATAGCCGTTACAGTCAGGTGTCTGCAGTAGGTGTTTATGAATGCTGACGTGCAATTGCATCATATGTGACAACACACAATTTGTACAGAATCATATCTCCATCCAAATCAAGTCTGAGGCAGGATAGGACCCCAAAAGGCCAGGGGCGGACCCTGTGGTTCCACGGCAAAGCTGGTATGTACTACGAGTACCATAGTTTTATTTTTTCCCAGGAAAACGAAATTTTGCACACTGATCCGTCTCCAAACGGACCAGGTTTAAGTAGGATGAGCTACACCTCATGAGGGTGTCTCCCGGGGAGGGCAATGTCAGAGATTTTTTTTTTTTCCCTAGGAATAATAATAATAATAATAATAATAATAATAATAATAAAATGCACAACGGTATACCTCCATCAGAAGCATGTTTTAGGGGGACTCGGCAAACGCAGGCATGCATGGCCTTATTTGATTTTTTTTTTCTTTTTATATATGAAAGCAATATTTTGCACAGACTCATACCAAGCTTTAGCGAAAGTAGGACTCTCCAGAGCCGCTTTCCTTCCCCCGTAAATATTTATTTTGTTCCTTTTAGAATACTGAAGGGGTGGGTGCGGCTATCAAAGGTGTTGTTTGCCTCATAAGGTATTATTTGCGTTTGCAGTGAGCCTCTGGGTTTCATACGGTGTCCTGCTATGGAGTGGAGCTGTATAGTTTGGCTGTGCTTGTCTATGTTGCTGTGCTGTGTTATGAAGGGCCAGGCTGATGCAGGGTGAATCCTTCTGTAAACAAAGACTTTTCAGCGAGTCCCTCTCACACGCCCACTTTAGCCCACTGTACCACTTCCTTAATCTCTGTTCAGCCACCACTGACTGTGTGCTGATGACTAGGCTGATCGCTGGAAAGTAAGGTAGAAAGGGGAAAAAATAAAAGGAACTCTTCAGTTGGTGAGTCCAATATGCTTACAGGAAAATATTAGATAACCACAAATTTCGAAGGTGCAGAAATATCTGATGACTGACAGACAACGTTCATCATCATCATCATCATCATCATCATCGTCATTATGTTATCATCATCATCACCATCATCATCATCATCATCGTCATTATGTAATTATCATCATTATCGTCATTATGTTATCATCATCATCATCATCATCATCATCATCGTCATTATGTTACTATTATCATCATCATCATCATCGTCATTATGTTACTATTATCATCATCATCATCATCATCATCATCATCATCGTCATTATGTTTTTACCATCATCATCATCGTCATCTAAACTCTGCTTCCCGTCTACGAGTTGGGTCTGGTATGACAGCAACAAATATGTGCGAGCGCAGAGGTAGGAGAATAATCAAACCAGCGAGACCAGTGAAATCTGTAATCCTTTATTTGTGAACCGGTATTGGTAGACATCACACAAACTACTCTGAACCAGATTTAATATAACCTTTAAAGCCACATACTTCGGTTCTAACCTCGGCATCCTCCTCAACCTTGGAAAAAAAAAAGTACGTGGATTTCAAGGTAGGTAATCTTGTCAGGTTTAAGTATGCCTGGTGTCCATAAATTCGGTACGACAAGTAAATTTAACAACTACCATGAGCCGCACTGTCACTCACACATCATCCAAGCTGTCGAAATCATGGACTCCACCTCATAAGCAAAAAACATTCACCTATATTTTTGACACTTTTTCCTTTTACCTGAGCTTTACATACCTGTGGGACCGAGCCAGTCAGTCTATTCCTAGCCCCGTATAATTAAGGAACACTTTCCTGGTATCTACTGAGTGCGTAAACATAAACAAGCAGACAGCATAACACTCTCTCATTGTTCTTTGACATTGGTATCCTCACGCACAGTGGCCTGTCAGTATTGATAGAAGTAATACATGTTCAGCAGATAGTAGGAAGCCATAGTCTTGTGTTGTGGCAGGAAAAGTCGGGATCGGGGAATATGTCAGACCAGATCCTCATTCCCCCACATCTCTGCGTCATGTTCACTGTAATGGACTTTACTTTATTCTCATACTACACGTTATTCCAAAGCAATTCTTAAGAGAACAGTTACGGTGTCGTAGTTAGCTTAGCAGGTCTCTGGACATGTTTTGCTTACCAGTTTGTTTGTGCATAAAACACGTTAATGGCATCATCATCAAGAACCTGGATGTGTTAGCAAGCGTATTCAGACAGCTGACACAATAATGCCTCTGCCAGTATCTCTTTAATGTGGAATGGAAACACAACATGTTGGATACGCTGCGCAAAACCTCCTTGGTGTTAGTCATTGTTAATGCTGTGTACATGGTGGTGTTGTTTGTGTATGTGGCTGAACACACTAGTGGTGGTGGTGTCAGGTGGACAGGTGACGGGGCAGAACGTGCATGGCGCCCGTTGGTGAGTGGCAGTCCATCCCTGACGGCGCCGCTGGTAATCGTGATGTGCAGGGCTCCGGGAGACACAACAGACCACAACGCCCTCATTAATAATGCCACAGACACACAACAAGATCTCAAGTTTGCCGAAAAGGCCCGTGGATCGTGGGCACGGCAGGTGGAACAGGTACGAACTCTGCTAAGTACGCTGCTGTACTTCAGCAAGTCAGCTGTGTGGCGGATTATAGTGCTGACAGATTCAGTGGACACGTTTGATGAAGTAGTGAAGGTGAGTCGTAACCTTCCTGACGACCGTCTGCTGCTGCAGCGTCAGCCACTGTGGCTGCCCCAGAACCAGTCATCGTTTTGGGGCCAATGGCGCCCCTGCGTGTGGGCGAAACAGTTTCTGGCCGAGGCGTTGCCTGACGAGGATGCTGTAGTGTACGTGGACACGGACATTGTGTTCCTGGGTCCTGCCGAGGAGCTGTGGTCTGTGCTGAGGTCATTGACGCCCCACCAGGCACTGGCTCTCGCCCCGGAGCCACAGTATCAGCGTGACCACCCCAGACGACCTTTTGCCGGTCACGTCGGCCTCAACTCTGGCGTCATAGTGGCCAACCTGACGCGGCTGCGCCAGCTGAGTGGCGGTGGCTTGGGCAGTGCCATCCTTCAACTGCAAGTCGCGGAGCCGCCGCCACGCCACGACCAAGACGCCCTCAACCACTACCTCAGCACCACACCCAGCATCCTGAAAGAGATGTCTGCACGATGGAACTTCTTGCCGTCATCCTGCTTCCCTGAGGCCCCGCCCTGCCCGGACTGCCTCACAGCGGGCATCACCGTCCTGCACGGAGCTGACATGGCATTTTTCAGGCTCATCGATCGCAAATTTTTGGTCAGTGGTGTTGTCTGGACTCAAGTCTGTGTTCTTTAGAAATAAAAGGCAAAGGTGTCGGCCTATGTCGGCCCCTATTATCTAAGGTTAATTCGTGGGACAGTTGCGAACGTAAGACATTAACCCATCACTGTACATGGAAATTTAAATAGCACATACAACGGCTAGGTAAAGGAGGTAAACATGCTTTACTCTCATTATGAGTGATATAAATTGTTTGGAAACTCATGGCTTCCCTAAACCGTGATCTTTATGTAAGAACACAGAACAGCTATTAGTTCTGTATTCCACTGACTGGCTGATATAGATAAGAAGGAAAGTAGATGGTCAGTATGTGATTTTCTTGGCTTTTGATTGACGCAAGATCTCTCGGCTGAACAAAAACTTCTGGCATTTACCTGAATGAAATACCCAAGCGCACCCAAAACTACTTAGAGTTAGCTTAATCAGTGTAGGAAAATCGGATAAAGCTATGAAGAGTGTCTTTTGTTAAGTATTTTGAAATCATGTAATGAGTAATTACAACTCGTTCCGTACAATATACATAAGCAACTACAGTACCAAAATATAGGAACTTTTACTCATTTCAAGACCCCTTTTTCTAACACACACACACACACACACACACACACACACACACACACACACACACACACAAATATGGAAGGGTGGAGAAAGTTCTGAAACTGATGAGCTCTCTGTTTATCATTATCATCGTCAATGGCTCTACCTTTATGCACACCTAAAACAGGGGATGAAGTAGAATCCGAAAAAAAAGGTCAAATATAAATGACGATAATGTAGCAATATGTCCATAGCAGTGAGCCACACATTCATTCACACATCAGTCAGGCCTTCGAAATCCTGGCTTCACCTCGCAAGCATCATATTTTGTTCGTTCTTTATCCTTTATAGATGCACTTCTCATACACCTGCAGGATAAAGTTATTCCGTAAACTACTAAGTTAAAAAGGAGTGCAACCTTTATCATAAGCGTCTCCTTAGACACTTCATTCATTTCAACCCCTTGTCCATTTCCTAGCTTCCTCAACTTCCATACCTCGCTTTCTCAAAGCCATTTATCTTATTACCCATCTTTTTTGCCCGTCACGCCTTCCCGCCTCCAAACTTGCTCAGTTACCGTATAACCATTTCACTACCCTTCCTTTGATCATCCTCTGTATGTAATCACATAAGCTAATTGTTGGCACACTTTCTTCTACCCCTTGTCGATAGACTTCCTCCCTCCACACTTTGTACGTTTATTTGTCCAGTAAGAAATTTTCAGCAGGAAGCGCTTATTTCTGGCACGTTTTTCATTGATATCTCGATTTTTTTCACAACGAGAGATCTCGTAAACTGAATAATGTCGTATGATGGTAACAACAATGAAATAAAAACCCGTCATTGGCGGGTTAATGGAGGTGGTTTCTAACCCTCTTCATTAGGAGAGGTTTCCCCAGAGGTGATGCCAGCTGGCAGTAGAAGGAAAAAGAAATTTTGTCATCGTATTGCAGGAGTTAATGATTTACGAAGATTTGCGGTAGTTTTTTAATAGAAGCATGGACTGAATGTTATGGATCACTGAGCATAATTTATTAGATTTAAGTTACAACAATGTTCAATAGCCCATGAGCAGAGTAGAAGAGCAGGCTGGAGGAAATGTACGCAAACATGGTTTATCTATGTGTATCATGCGAAACTCTGCCAGGGACATACTGTGGCCTCCCACGGCTTAAATGATCTGGACTACGGTAGCCTAACCTCGGCCCTCTTACACCCGGGCCCGCCGGGCTCTTTAATAGGTATAAGAGACTGCCTGTTGCCATTTCTTCCAAAGGAAAGGCAAGTGGTGTCCTAATAATAATAACATTTCCAACCATCTGGATTGTAAACATATCGTATGTATTAATTCTGCTGATCTAACATAAAAGAAATTCGCATATAAATGATAGGTAGAGAGTGCTGTGCAAGTCACAACCAGTCTCAGTTTATCTCGTGGGAGGTGTAGGGTCTGAGGCAAGGCTACCGTACACACCCTATATCTACACAGTCTGTAGGATACCATAACACCAAACATGGAAGGTAACGTCATACTCCTCGATGACACAAACTAAAATCAAATCTTACTCCTTCCACAACATGATTTTTATTTTTAAATTTTTGTAAACGTTAAACGATTTCATTTACCTTTGGAGAGACTTTTCGAACTGGACGGGTTAAATTTAGTATCTTAAGTACGAGATTTCCTAATCTGAACAAGGGGGAGCACTCAGAGAGGACGATACCCACGCCCACCAATTAGTCCGCTGGCTTAACATGTGATTTTGTCCTCTGACTTTTACATTCGGACAATTGTTGTACATATCGAATTACTTTATTCTTGCCTGACCCTTAACACTTTCACGAAATTCGGTATACTGGATGAGCACTATAAGATAATCTTGGCTTGTGACCTGGAGTTTTAACCTTTTTCTATGATCGTGACCTCTAACTTTCCCTATGGCCATGACCTGTAACTGACACACACACACACACACACACACACACACACACACAGCAAGTAAATCATGATACCTACATTCTCTTAGGGGGCGCGGTATAATACAAGCATCTGACAGTCGTATTTATAAAGGCTTCTAACCAAATTTTTGTGGTAAGCAACTCTCCAAAACAGTTACCGATCACCATTTTTTTTTCTTTTAATGCCCGAGTTACCGAAAGCAGAACTGGTATTATGTTTTTCTTGCCGTGTGTGTGTGTGTGTGTGTGTGTTTGTGTGTTCTATCAAAATAACTTACTTTTTATTCGATATTAAATAACTTGGTTGTTGTGCTGAGGGACAGCCAGTGAGAAAACATTGTTGTTGAGAGGGATATATCAAAGGTCGAGGTCACAGGGGAAGTAAAAGTCTGAGCAAGCAAAATCAACTTTGAACAAAGTTAGGGGAGAGGTTGACGGCAGGGCAAGAATGAAGTGATCTAAGTTTGAGACAATCAGCCAAAGGTCACGTCACTGGACAAGGTCAAAATTCGACCCGTATGTGTGTGCTTAACAAATATCTCAAACAGTTTTGCTCCGATTATAACCATACTTGATGGAAAAGTATAAAGACAGCCAAGGGCTAAATTGCTGCTTTTTAGAATAATTATTTACAGGTAAAGGTCACAGGCAAGGTCAACTTTAACAACTTTTATCCAATCTATACCAAACTTTGTTGTAGTGTTGAGCATAATGCGAGATTAAAATGATTTAGTTTTGGGCACAATCAGTCAAAAATCATGGTCACAGGAAAGGTCAAAGGTCAACTTCGGACAAGATCACAGACAAGGTCAACTTAGTTTTGACCTGCTTTAAACCAAACTTGATGGAAGCATTAAGGGTCAGCCAAGAACCAAGGGATTCAGTTGTGTGAATAATCAAAGGGCACGGCAACAGGCCAAGGTAACAGGCCAGTGTCAAAGTTCTCACAGTTTTTGTTGAGTTTTAGCCAAACTTACAAGCAGGATTCAGATTCAGCCAAGGGGTTACCCTATTGGTTTTGAGAAGAAGAGGTCAAACGTCAAGAAGAATCACCAAGATCAACTTTAGAAATTTTTATCCAGGTTGTAGCGAACTTAGCGGAAGTGTTCAGGATAACGCAAAGACAAAGAGATTCATTTTCGAGAACATCAGTCAAAGGTCAAAGTCATAAGAAAAAGTTAAAGGTCAAAGTCACAGGGTAAAATCTACTTAAAAACAGTGCTGATCTGATTTGGACCAAGCCTAGTGGAAGTCGAGACAGGAATGAAACGATTCGATTTTCAGAGCAATCGTTTGAATATTAGAATCACTGGGTCAGGTCAAATGTTCAGCCGGTAGACTAATTGCTGGACACGGGTACTGCAATCTCGTGCTTTGATTTGCTTTGTTCTCCATTTTACATGCACTTTGATTTGACTGTCAAGTTTTTGGTGTGAGTGTGAAGGAAAACCTATGTACATGGGACGATAAACACAATTTAATCTTCACTTTTATTAGTACAGCTTATGATTTACACCCCAACTGATACCTCACACAACCACATCACCAGATAAGTAAAATATAAAATAAATAAATAAAATAAAATAAAAATAAAATGTCATTCATTGTGGGGACGTCTATTTTTGATTTTTTGCTCATGATAGACTAGTCTGTTCAGCTAAGGAAGGCCTCCTAATAGGGAAGAGCTAAATCATGTCTAAAACTAACCCCTCCAGTTAGCAATATCTCATCTGAGCTGAACAACTTTGTTCTTGCTACTGCCAGAAGAATATAATAAATTTAGAAAGATATCCCACGGTGAACGGGCGAATGGAAGCTGCACGTAACTCCTACCGTTAGGAAAGTCTCTCCTAAGCTGAATACAGTCGTTTGAAGGCAGCAAGAATTCAGTAAAAAAAGAAAAAAAGAAAAAAAAAAAAAAGGCTAATAAATAAATAAACGTCATGGGAAAGTAACGAGTATCAGTGAGAGGCTGACGTGGTGGTTTCTGGTAGCTGCCGCGGCCGAGTGATGGCGCTGGAGGGCTGCTATTTTGCCGCGTCATAATGTTGAAGTTTCCTGATTTTTGCATTTTTGTTTTTTGAGAGTAAGATTTTCGATTCATCTCGCTGTATACTTCGTAACATCAGTGATCTGAAAGGGAGCTTGGTGGTATGATCCATGATTTTTATTTATTTATTTATTTATTTTTTTTTTATGAACTGCACAGACATTAATCAATGCATTTTGGAGTCAAAGAAAAAACGAAGTCCAGACTAGGCCAAAATGATATGTAAATGAAAAAGATGGGAATATGCTGGGATGAACTGGAAGGAAAGTGGATATGTATGAGGGATGGAAATCAAAGAAGTGCTTAACAGTGAGCGATTTGAAAGGTTGATTATGAAAAGAAAGGGGGGGGGGGAATATAATTGACGAGAGTAAAGCAATAGTTAACCTATTTGTGGTCGCTACTCTTGAGTTTTTGCCAGCTAACTACATACGATTTTATTCACCAAAGAGTCAAAGTAATCTTTGCGTGCTAATAATATTTTCTCCATTAAACTTCTCATGGTCACAGTAACACAAGTATTGTATTTCATTTAATGTCAGACGAATATATTTTTCCAGGTGAGAGTATGACAGGAATCAGTGTTAATCTGATTGGGTTAGGTGGTGCAGAAAGAAGGAATGTGATATAGAACATTATATTAAAAGAAAAGGAGAAGGCCGTTAAAAAAAAAAAAAAAAAAAAAAAAAATGAAGACAGAGAAGGCAGCAGGAGTTAATGAATTATATTTCTAGAAGTGAATACAGTTAAGTGCAAATTGAAGATTGCTGAAGGTGACTCACAGTGGAGCTGCTGATGAACGAAGAAACACAGGAATTTCTAGAAGGGTCTGTGTACCTTAGTCCACTGACAGAAAAGACAGGGAAGTGTGAAAAAGAGGTGAGAGATATTGTAGGTTAAAGAAGGAAGGTGGATGGTGCTATGTGTCTCGAGACCACAGTGCCTTACAGTGCACAGATGGATATTATACTCACCAGTGGAATGTTGTATCTTCCCAGTTAGCAAAATTTTCATGTCTCGGTATAGTTCTTCCAGGTGGCGCTGTGGTTTTGTAAGGAAACAGGAAAATGAGCATACAGGCTACAAGAGGAGTGCCTTAGGGTTTTAGTGTTTAATATGGTGCCTACAGTACCATATGCGTGTGAGATAATGATAAACAGTGGATATGGGACTGATGAGGAATGGGTGCGGAGTTTATAGACAGGATAAAATATGGAGGATATAAATCTGTGAAAGATGTGTAAGTCTATTGTTACATAGCCTATGATTTCATCATCCTTTGTGTAATTTTAACGCACAGTTGCTGCATGTTTGATCACGAGCGTGTTCTGCCTCAGTCCCCCCCTTCTACCGTTATAGTAGAGTAAGTCGTCCTTTCTGTTATTCAGTGCGGGATTGTCGATCGTTTGTCCCCATCGCTTCATTTGCGCGTCCCTCTTACAAGTTGTATCAGGCTCTGCCAGCTCCTATATAATGAGCTCAGTCTCTGCATCATGGCCACTTAGATCTGCTCCTCATTTTGTTCACATCTCTGTCCTCCCCTGTACAGATATTATTATTGTGAGTGCTCAAGAAGTCTCCAACCATCTAGCAGCTGTGTGTAATTTGAGTATAACTGTTGTTGCATTTTTTCTTGTACTGTATAGCATAAGTTTAATTTGTAGGCCTAGTGCAGTTTTTGTAATTCGTGTGGGGTTCTTTATGTCAGTCATTTTTGATAATAGTTTGTATCTGTAATTATTTATCTGGCATTCACTGAGTATTATCTGGTATCTCATTTTATCAGGGCTGACTTAGATAAATTTACTCTTGCTAATTTCGTGTTAATAGAGGCTATTGCAGTTAACCATATATTTAACCTGTTTATTTGCCATTACATTATCTTTATGAGTCCTGAATGTTTTGTTGTTAATTTAAGCATTAAACTTTAACTTGTAATTTTACCTAACTCTTTTGTTTTGAACCTGGAACTTTACGGGACAGTAGTGACTCTTCGTATTCTCACTTAAAGTGTACATTATCTTTCTCTGTTTCGTAACATAAATTTGGCGACCTCATACCAGGATATTCAGGATATTATCATAAGGATATTTGATATTTTGTGACTGTGATATATTCATGATGGCTACTATTTCTACACTTGATGAAGCCAAGGATTTTTTGTCAAATGTGCAAACGGTGTGTGATATAGAAAACAGAACAAAGAATGAACTTAAGCTTGTTGCTCAACAATTGGGAATTGCAGTTCACTCTCATCATTCTAAAGATCAAATTGTTGGCATGATTAATAAAAGCTTGTTTAATGTAACTCCTCCAAATGAGCAAACGCAGATTGAATTAGCTAAGTTACAGCTAGCTCTGCAGGAGGCTAAGGCTAAGGAGGCGGAGTCTCGTGTTAAGGAAGCAAATGCTCGTATTGAAGAGGCACAGGTACAGGCTCAGGCACAAATTGAACTTGCCAGGATTCAGGCAGACCATGAGTATCGCATGAAACAAGGTGGAACTGGATCATCTAGCTCTGATGATTTTGATGTGGCTAAAAATGTTAAACTTGTCCCTCCTTTTAATGAATCTGATTTAACAAAGTATTTTCAGTTGTTTGAGAGGGTAGCTACAGGTTTTAATTGGCCTAAGGAGTATTGGCCAGTACTCCTTCAAACTGTTCTCACCGGTAAAGCTCAAGTAACTTATGCATCTTTGCCTCAGGATCAATGTGATAATTATGATGTAGTTAAGAGCTTGATTCTTAAGGCCTATGAGCTTGTTCCTGAAGCCTATAGAGTAAAATTTAGGACAACTTACAAGCAAGATAAGCAATCCCATGTTGAGTATGCAAAAATCAAAGAAGATCTGTTAGAGCAGTGGTTAAATTCTAAGAATGTGGATTCTGATTTTGGTAAATTTAAGCAGATGATTTTGCTGGAGGATTTCAAAAGGTGTATTAGTAAAGATGTAAGCCTATATCTTGATGAGAAAAGAATAGATAATTTGTCTGATGCTGCAGTTTTAGCTGATGAATATGTTCTCACTCACAAGAGATATTTTAGAGGAAAAGGGAAAGCTGAGAGTAAGTACGTTGCCTCTACTCAGAGTACAGGTAACAGGAAAGAGAATAAAGATGATGTTTCTCAGGAAGTAAATACCAGCTTCACCTCTAGATTTCAGAAAAGTAAATGTACTTATTGTAGTAAGCTTGGTCATACTACGGAGAGATGTTTCAGGAGACAGCGTGATGTGAACAAAAAGGAGTCTTTAAATATTCAGTCAATTGGTCTAGTGTCCACTCTTGAGAGTTCCCAGAATTCTTTAACTGAGTTAACTGAACCTGCTTTGAGGGGTAACTTAAATTCTCATGATGGAGCTCCTCTTTTGAGCAGTAACGTGGGTGACACTCTCAAGAGTTCATGTGCTAATTTCCTGTCTGATGGTTTTGTCAGTCCTCTGGACAGTAATGACAGGAAATCAGTTAAAATATATCGTGATACAGGTGCTTGCCAATCCCTTATGCTGACCAGTGTTCTAGGCTCTAATTTTAATTCCTCTGATGAAACTGTAATCTTACAAGGTGTAGGGAATAATTACTTCTCTGTTCCTCTGTGCAGAGTGAATTTAGAGTCTGGTTTTGTTAATGGTTCTGTTATGGTTGGGTTGGTTGAGACACTCCCAATGTCAGGTGTAACTTTCTTACTTGGAAATGATATTGGTGGAAGTCAAGTGTGTCCAGCTCCTCAGTTGTCTAGTGAGCCAGTGGCTGCGTCCCAGGATTGTGATGTCCCTGATGTGTTCCCTGCATGTGCTGTCACTAGGGCTAAGTCTAAAGTTACTAGTGATTTAGAGGATAATGATGATGATGATGTTATCCTAGCTGACACTTTTCTTGCTAATTTGGACCACTCACCAGATGAGGCAGTACCCCGTAGTGTTGATAATTTGTCTCGTCAAGAGTTGGTTGAGTTGCAGGTTGCTGACCCTGAGTTGAAAGGTCTAGCTAACTCTGCTTGCAGTGAGGAAGAGTCAGCTGGTGCTTCTACTTGTTATTATGTAAAGTCAGGAGTACTTATGAGGAAGTGGAGACCCCCAACAGCATCAGCCGACTGTGAATGGGAGGTTGTACATCAAGTTGTCATCCCTCGTGTTTGTAGGCAGGATATCATTAGAGTGGCTCATGATTCCAGTTTGGCAGGACACCTTGGAGTGAGGAAGACTGTGGCACGCATTTTGAAACACTTCTACTGGCCAGGTATCTTCAGGGATGTTTCCTGGTATTGTAAGTCTTGTCACACCTGTCAAGTTGTGGGAAGTGTAATCAGACCGAAAAGGTTGCACCTCTAGTTCCCATTCCTCCTTTTGAGGCGCCTTTCACCCGTGTGTTGGTGGATATTGTGGGCCCTCTTCCTAAGACTTCTTCAGGATTTTCTTATGTGTTGACCATGATTGATATGGCTACTCGTTATCCTGAAGCCATTCCACTTAGAAATATCTCAGCAAAGAACGTGGTTAAGGAAATGCTAGGGTTCTTCACAAAGTTTGGTCTGCCCAAGGAGGTACAGTCAGACCGGGAAGTAATTTCATGTCAAACGTTTTCAAACAGTCTCTGAAAGAGTTGGGCATCACCCAGATCACGTCTTCAGCTTACCATCCCCAGACCCAAGGAGCGTTGGAGAGATATCATCAAACACTCAAATCGATGCTCAAGAAATACTGTTTGGAACATCAGAAAGACTGGGATAAAGGTCTTCCATTCGTTGTGTTTGCTGCAAGAGAATCTCCAAATGAATCACTGGGCTTCTCACCTTTTGAACTACTGTTTGGCCATGAAGTAAGAGGACCCCTTAAGCTACTCAAGGAATGCTGGCTGTCGGAGGAAGATGACGTCAACCTGCTGGAGTATGTGATGAATTTCAAAGAACGGCTGTCCACTGCTTTACAGCTGGCGAGAGAGAATTTAGGAGCTGCTCAGGAGAAGATGAAGACTTGGTATGATAAGAAGTCCAGGTTACGCCACTTTCAGCCAGGAGATCAGGTTTTGATTCTTTTACCAGTTCATGGGCAACCTCTTCAAGCCAAGTTTAGTGGCCCTTATTTCGTGGAGAAGAAACTCAGTGATGTCAACTATGTCATCGCCACACCAGATCGTAGAAAGAGCAAGCAACTATGTCACATCAACATGCTAAAGTTATATCACAGGCGGGACGAAAATAATCCAGTCTGCACTGTAGCTGTTCCACCCGAGTCTGCAAGTGAAGCTCTCCCATGCAGTATGAGCCTGAGTGATAGTTTGGGGAAAAATCCTGATATCATGAATGATCTCCAGACTAAGCTTTCTCATCTACCTCCCGAGGAAAGGCTGGAGTTTTCGGCATTACTGCAGGAGTACCCGCAAGTGTTCCGTGCCACTCCAGGAAGAACTACTGTGTTGATGCATGATGTCGATGTTGGAGACGCAAAGCCAATTAAATTGCCTCCTTACCGTGTGAACCCAGTGAAAGTTCCTCTCATCCAGAAGGAGCTTGGCTACCTGTTGGACCACAAGATGATTGAGCCCTGTCAGAGCGAGTGGAGTTCTCCTGTCACTCTGGTCCCTAAGCCAGGTGGGTCACAGAGGTTTTGCATCGACTACAGACGTTTTAATCAGATAACCAAAACAGACACTTACCCTCTCCCTCGCGTGGAAGATTGCATAGACAAGATCGGAAAGGCTAGGTACATAAGTAAGTTTGATTTGTTAAAGGGATACTGGCAAGTACCTATGACTGAACGTGCTAGGGAGATCTCATGGTTTGTAACATTAGGAAAGACCTTTGCATGGTCTGTAATGCCTTATACAGATTGTTTTAGAGTAATAAGAAATTTCCTTTGTAAATTTCTTTTTCTTTGTGGGGAGGTGTTACATAGCCTATGATTTCATCATCCTTTGTGTAATTTTAACGCACAGTTGCTGCATGTTTGATCACGAGCGTGTTCTGCCTCAGTCCCCCCCTTCTACCGTTATAGTAGAGTAAGTCGTCCTTTCTGTTATTCAGTGCGGGATTGTCGATCGTTTGTCCCCATCGCTTCATTTGCGCGTCCCTCTTACAAGTTGTATCAGGCTCTGCCAGCTCCTATATAATGAGCTCAGTCTCTGCATCATGGCCACTTAGATCTGCTCCTCATTTTGTTCACATCTCTGTCCTCCCCTGTACAGATATTATTATTGTGAGTGCTCAAGAAGTCTCCAACCATCTAGCAGCTGTGTGTAATTTGAGTATAACTGTTGTTGCATTTTTTCTTGTACTGTATAGCATAAGTTTAATTTGTAAGCCTAGTGCAGTTTTTGTAATTCGTGTGGGGTTCTTTATGTCAGTCATTTTTGATAATAGTTTGTATCTGTAATTATTTATCTGGCATTCACTGAGTATTATCTGGTATCTCATTTTATCAGGGCTGACTTAGATAAATTTACTCTTGCTAATTTCGTGTTAATAGAGGCTATTGCAGTTAACCATATATTTAACCTGTTTATTTGCCATTACATTATCTTTATGAGTCCTGAATGTTTTGTTGTTAATTTAAGCATTAAACTTTAACTTGTAATTTTACCTAACTCTTTTGTTTTGAACCTGGAACTTTACGGGACAGTAGTGACTCTTCGTATTCTCACTTAAAGTGTACATTATCTTTCTCTGTTTCGTAACACTATGTATCAAAAAGTGTAAAGAATGTGTGCTTATTTGTCATGGTTACAGTAAGAGAGCTGATATTAACTCCTATGACGTATATTTCATTTTAATTTTGCTCTTTCAGTAGGCAGCTTTATTCAGCTTTATGGAGCTATTTCGAACTAGTGAAGGTAGGTATGGGTCTCATTTACGCCTTCACTCCAAGAGGCCAACGGGAATCTGAATAAAGTCGTTTGGAGATAACAAGAATAAAACACTTCATGGGACTGAAGGGGTTAAGGTGTTGAAGAAGGTATATTTGAATGAGTCTGATGGCAGGAGGGATGGAAGGCCTAAGAGGAGGTCTGACATGGTGAATGAATGCGTAAGTGTAAGAAAAGAAATGTGGACAACAAGAAAGCAAGAAAAAAAAATGAAGAAGGATAGACCTGGGTGTAGGAAGTATGTTTGGCGTGGCACATGACATGAAATGCAATTTTATTTTAACTTGGCAGTCGACGGAATGGTTTTACTCGACAGAAGTTGCTAAAATGTCTTTTATCAGATGAAGTAAGTTATCGGTAATAGTTTGACCTGTAGGATGGAACCGAGTATTCTGAAGGTTTGAATGATAACTGAAAGGATTATATTATGTGGTCCGCTTCACTGATCACTGTGAGCTTTTAAGTTCTCCTGTTCTTGTCACAGGACCCCGCCCATCTTACGTGTAATAGTGGGCAACAGCATCAAGACGGTAATGATCATGAGAGTGATTAAGATGATGTACTCACTTTCTCTCTTCTGGAGAAAACTTTGAGAAATATTGTTTGGATGATGGCAGACGAGGATGAAAATGATAATATAGATGATGATACTGTAGACAGTAATGATGATAATGATTCTGATGATGCTCTCTGGAGTCTAACACCACATTTATTTTTAGAGGTTAAGGTTTATTTATACGATGATAATGATGCCACAATATTCGCTGTCATTTGGCCCTTTCTGTATGGTCCCATCCAACTCGAGGTGGTTTTGTTCAACATAGGGGATAACTTTTAGGAATTAACCATTTCACTATGAGAGGTCAAGCGCAGGGCGAATTAAATCGTCAGGTGACACCCAGAATAAACCTACGAAAGACACAATTGTATTGTAGGAGTTGATGTCATGAACTATTGGTATAATGCTGCATACCATGTATTCTAAGTGGCATTGGAGACTTCTTAGTACGCTTTCCTTGGCGATTTGTAATTCATATATCACTTTGAATTTGGCTTCATGTTATTTGTACATATTTAATACGGTATGGACGTAGTTTCCCTGTACAGAGTACAGAATGGAAAAAGAAATGTGTAATATGCAAAATAAATCGCTGAGGAAGAGGTGCTACAAAATCTGCTGTGCCACCTATAAACACAGCCCTGGTACTGATGACTCCCTGGCCCCTCCACAGGCGACGTACCGCACGCTGACGTGGGTGGGGCAGGACGAGGACCCCAGGCTGGTGCTGGCCAGGCTGCAGCGCCACCTTGCACACGTGGACTACTGGGCACACATCTTCCCCTGCAGCAACCTCACCGGCCTCAACCACGCCCTCACACTACACCTGTCAGATCTCGCCCTCACATCAGCCCTCCTTCTCCCATCCGTCACCTAACCTAACCTCCGTCGTCCTCCTTCCCTTCATCACCTAACCATACAACCTAACTAAGCCAACCTAACCAGACCTAACCTAATCTAACCTTTCTACTCCGATATCCTTGTTTTTTACTCATAAAGCAGTTACATCAGCTATGTACCTACTCTATATCAAACACTAGGGAGAGGACCATTCTGTCTGTTGCTGATTGTTTTGTACTGACCTAACAACCTCACCGGCCACAAGCAAGCCCTCTCACTCCACCTCACTAACCTCGCCTTCACCTCCGCCCTTCGCCTTCCTTCCTTAACCTAACCAGACCTAACCTAACCTCCGTCCTGCTTCTCCCCTGCATCATTTAACAGCAGTACTTGACCTTTTTCATCCCTGGCACTCGTTCGGTTCTCACAATATCCTCTTGATGTCAGTTTCAGACACTTGGCATTCATATATTTTGACAGCAGATTCTTCATTGCATGCATGATGGCACGAGGACGCAATGCTGCCTCACAGTAAATTTAATAGATTCCAAAAATAAGCCAGCCATTGAGAAACTAAGTCAAAAATATATAATCTAACATCTTTCTATACAAGCAAACTGGTACAATTCGCATCCCAGTAATGACATTTCATACCCACAAGGGTTGTATTAACTTAACCTAATCTAATTTAACCAAACTTAATGTATTCTAGCGTAACCTTACCTAATATCTTAAACATCACTACTCTAACCCTGCCCTCCTCCTTCCCTCCATGTCTCCCTGTCACAGACGATTTATATTCAGCTCAGGAAAGTTATCATACAGTCAGAAGGTGAAAAGCTTTATAAACCCCTTCAGCCTGAAGACGTGTTTCTAAATATTATTCTTACTGCCGTCACACAATGATATTCAGCTTTTGGGGTTCATGGATACTCTTATAATCCCTTTCACAGGAGAGTTTCCACAAATTGATTAAAAGTATCCGGGAGTACCAAAAAGGAAATTTGTCACACGTTTTTGGTTTGATTTTAACCCTGCTACTAGCAAGACCACTCCCAAATGATTATAGTTAACAGAAGAAATTTCTCAATTGAGGAAAGTCAAAAGCTTACCAATCGCGTTGGTCGATGGCGTAGCCGCGTCGTGCCAGCAACCCGCAGCCAGGAACACGGTCCGTAGGATGTAGGATTGATAATCAGCCAACACGACCGTCCGATGAAGAACAATACAAAAAACCCGTTACATCCCTCAATCTCCCAGTGGGCAAGAAGGTAGTACAGAGGTAATTTCAGACTATACAAAGTCCCTTTAAACCCATACATCCATTCCTGTTTAATTAGATAAGTTAGGGCAGTGAAATGGCGGAGGACAGAACGACGTGGAGGCGATTTGTTTGTGGCCACCCTAAATGGGATTGAGGCGTCTGGCAATAGATAGATAGATAGAAGACGATGCTACATCCATTCATACCCACCCAGGTCATTCTTACAACAGTTTAGGAGGTAACCAGGTCAATTCAGGTCAGCTCAGGGCCATTCACATCCCATTAATCTGTTTAGGTTTATTTGATGCATTCAGATTCAGTCAGATTCACTTGAGTTCATTCTGGCCACTTACAGTCCATTCAGGTCCTTCCCATCCAGGCCAGTACAGTCACTACTATTCAAGTTTGTTTACATCGGTTCAGGTTCATTTAAGACCAGCTAAGTCAGTTAAGGATAATGAAGGCTGCTTAAAGACTAATCCTGTTCTTTACATCTATATTGACCCAGGCAGGCCATATCAAGGTTGGTTAGATCCATTCAGGTCCAGTCGCATTCATCAGGCAATTCCACGTCCAGTCACACCCATTCAGGTCAGCAGTAGTCAATTCAAATATTTTTTTATTAATTTCTCTATTGTTCAGACCCAAACAGATTAGTTCAGGCCTATTTCAGTCGCCTTAAAGTTACTTCAGATCCGTTTGAACGATTAGGTTAATACGGATAGATTACAGTTATGACCATGGATACAGGTGTAAAATATCAGTTTTGCTACTACAGTAGCTTTCGAAACAAGCTTTTGACAAAAGACTTCATTTTACACAGTATGGCCGCCAACATAATCACCAATATTGAGCAAAAGAGATGTCTCATATATATATATATATATATATATATATATATATATATATATATATATATATATATATATATATATATATATATATATATATTTAATACCATATGCAAATCGCAGTTTGACTGGTTCACTGGTTAATGGGAAATTAAATATTTCTTTCCATCCCTGTCGCCGTCGTTCTTTGTCCTGTTCCCCCTTACTTTTCTTTCTGCCGTCTTCTCTGCTGCTCCAAGTCATTCCACTGCATCCCTTCCCGCCTTCCCTCGTGTGGTGTTTCCCGGGTGGCCTGCTTGACCAGTGCCGTCGTACCCAGTGCCGCCTCATCCCTCGCAGTGCAGTACACTCACACTCTTCGTTGCTCTCGCGACTCTCTCCTCATGATGCTTTTCAAATTTAATAAATAGACACATATTTGTTTGGTGTTTTAAAATAGGTTTCAGATTCTAAATATGCTGTAAAATTAACTACGAATAAATATTTAGTATTAGTGCCATCACCCCGCCATCTGGCCCATGTTATCACTGTTGTTGTCTTATGAATATGCACAGCACCTGTATATGCAGTAGAGGACATAAGTTCGTCTAAAATGTCACCTCCTTCTGCGAGTTAACATTCCTGAGCTGTGAGAAGATTGATATATTTTTCTATCCACAGTTCACTCACTTTGAAATGATGCAACAATGAAGAAAGTGACTGACTTGCTCTAAGTGTGAACAAGAAACAGTGAAACAACAGGTAAACCTTTGCCCCTTGCAAATGTAACCAGTACTGTAATGAGGACAAAGGCTGGAGGTACACAGCAGTTTGGAGTGTAGGTCAGACTGATCGAAGGATCTGCACTGAGTCCACATTTATTTGTCGCTGTGACGGAAGTCATTGGTCAGGATATCAGAAATGGAGTGAGACAGAGGATGTTCGCCGATGATCCCACAATGTTGAGTCTCTACACTGTGGATGATCCTGCAAAAACTGCAGGATCGAAGGAAGAATTGAAAGGAAGGGTGATGGAGTGGCAGGAAAGATCGCAGAGTGGATGCCTCAAGGTTGCTGCACAGATCAGAAGTTTTAGTTAGTAACAAGTAGGAGAGAGATGGAGTACAGATCAGAGGAGTAAATGGCGGCAAAGTTTAAATACCTGGAATCGATGGTGACGGCAAAAGGTGGTTGTGAGGAGAAGGTTGGTGAGAGGATAAGGACATGTTGGAAGAAGTGGCGGGAGGCATCTGGAGTGATGTGCGACAAAAGAGTGCCGCAAAGGTTGAAGACAAAAATCTCTGAAACGGCGATAAGGCAGTGTTGATATATGGGTCAGACACCTGGGCACTGAGGAAGATAGAAGAGAGGACGCTTGAAAATACTGAAATGAGAATGCTTAGGTGGATGTTGGGCGTTTCGATCAAAGACAAACTTAGAAATGGGGATGTGAGGCGGTGTGCAGGTGTGATGTGTATCACTGAGCAGCTCAGAATAGCAAGGCTGAGATAGTACAGTCATGTCGTGAAGCGAGAGACAGCAAGAGCCAATCAAGACAGCATGGAGAAGGCCAGTGCAATGATTAATATAGAGAGGAAGGCAAGGGATTAGGTGGAGAGAACTGGTTCAGAGAGATATGAGAGACGTTGTGCTCGTGGCAGACGATGCTGTGGATAGGCAGTTGTGGAGAAGGCTTATTGTAGGATTTCACTTTTAACCATAGGAAATGGCTACTGAAGAAGAAGAAGAAAAAGAAATGTACCCAGAGGAGGCCATGTGTACTCCTGGTGACCTGGCTTGATATAAGCCGACGTGGTACAACTCTTGGTATGAATACTGAGCTATGGGTGTAGCAGAATGACGTTGCTAAGGACTGAGGTTCGTCAGTTCGTGTACAGTAGCTATGTAGGCGCCATCTGAACTATCGGTACTGAAATACAGCCCTTTAACCATCTGTTACTCGCATATGATGAGCGTACAGACAATGTACCGGTAGGGAAGGCATTGCTATGCTGTCCGTATTTTCATTTTTTTTTATGTGTCCGACTCTGGGTATAGGCTTCACAGCCTGCACTCAAGGCCCAGTAGTCCTCCTACATACCATGCACCTCTGCATGTCACCACTTCGGCGTTAACACCCACCGTCCATATTGAATACATGCTAGGGCTGTCTCATACAGGACTGGTGTATTGGTATTAACGGGGGTATTTTTACGACATGTCGGCGGGTCTTCTGGTAGATCGGTAAAGTCTGCTTTTGTGAAATTCAAATCCTTAAACTGTTCCCTGCCCCAGCGGGGATTTGAACCTGGGTGCGGTAGGACTGCAGGCCATCTCTCTACCGATTGAGCCACCGCAAATGGCATACTATGCCTTCACTTGTTATCTCCCAGGTATGTACTCGTATCACAGTATAATAATACCTGCAATTAAATATGACGGGATATCTTTTCACACGAGGAAATGAACCTCTTGGAAAGTGTTCATTTAACCTAACCTAACTAACCCAGCCTAACCTAACCTAACTTAAACTTAACCTAGATTATCCAAGCATAACGTAGCCTCAGCCTAAATTAACCTAACCTTTAATTAACCCATCCTAATTTAAGCTCATTTCACGAATTCCCAAAGGGTTTCATGAAATGACCGGTTACACAAATTTCCTGTAAAACACACACACACACAAACACACACACACACACACACACACACACACACACACACACACACACACACACACAGGGGTGTATATATATATATATATATATATATATATATATATATATATATATATATATATATATATATATATATATGTGTGTGTGTGTGTGTGTGTGTTAGCGAATATTTAGATATCTGTTGTATTGCAAATTTTTCTTGCTCTTAAGGTATTCTGTAGGAGAATACCCAAATACTGTGTCATGAAATTAAATTATTGTAATTATTAATGTTATTGTTTTCATTGTATTCCTAGCAGTGGCATGATAAATAAATGCCGTCACAGCCTCAAGGCGTGTGTGTGGCAGGTGTGGTGTCGGTGGTGTGTGTCTCTGCCTGTGTTATTTCTCAGGCTGTAGTCACCATTATTCAGGAGAGTCCCCCACCAGTTTTTCCTGACTGGCTTATTTATACACCTGGCACGTCAATATTTTCGTGTGGGTTCTCTGCGTGAGCTATGTTGTTGCTTAAAGGTTACAAATCGCAGTCAAGAGAATGTTAATACTTCACTACAAGAACTTTTCTTTTTTAATCATTGTTATCCTCGTATGAGTTTATTCAGGCAGGTAGAAGCTTCATCAAATTGAAGAGGATAGATGCAGACTACATTAAATCCCTTCAGTACACTAAGGTATTCTTCTAAGCTAAGCAATATTGTCCAGCAGCAGAAAAGAAGAATGTACACTATATCCCGTGACTAATGGGGTTACGTTCATTATGTTAATTAACCATTAAGGAAGAGGGGATGTTGAGCCTTTAACTTATCTTGACTGAGATTTTCGCCCTTTTGCGGCTAATTTCTATTAACAAAGTAACTCACTACAAGCATAGTACTTTCCGTGACTAGCATCATATTCTAGGGTTAATCTCGCATTTAGGGTGGAAAGATGGCTATTTTAGGTCAAAATGAAGTACACAGAGTATAGCAAGGTCTGCCAAACCAACGGGAATACAACCGTGAGTCTGCCCACAGCACTGTACCTAACTCGTCCCTCAGGTCAACCAGTACCCGCGTCCTACTTCCACCCTCACGGTTTCCAACACTTCACAAATAGTTATAAAAGTGCTTAACCATTTGTACGGTAAACAAGCCTCAGTAGCACTCCATTATTGTTAAATGTCTCCTATTGTTGTTGTTGCTGTCGCTGTTGTATTTTCGAAGCTTTATGATTCACTCTTGTTTGCTCGTAAAGTGTTTGGTACCTGTGTATGAGAAGATAAAGGTAACAGGAAACAGTCTTATGTAAGGCTTAAGTTCAAGAAAGTCTGTGAATACGGACCCGAAAGTCTTCCAGCGTACCCTGAGTCTTTGCATCACCGGCTTGTACCGTCACTCTTGCTCTCGCCTCAGATTCGTAAAAAAGAAACAAAGAAAGACTATCAAGATTATTTTCCTCTCGTAATTCAGACTGGTTTTGCAGGCAGAGCAATGTTCATGGTAAGATTCTTCACTCGCCAAAAAAAATACTAATGTAATTTCCCTCTGTCCACTCACTACTATACGTGTAATCTTCCCACTTCCTTTCATGCTGTGACCCCATTTTCCTCTCTTTCCATCCTCCCCTTTCACTTCTTTCCCTCGCCACTCCTCTTACAATGCAGCCCCATTCCCACTTCTCTTACCTCCACTCCCCTTCCTTCTCTTCACGCTCCACCTCGTATTCCTTCCCTTCCTCGTATACATAATCTCCTCTCCGTTTTCCCTCTTCTCATTCCTTTCTTCTTTCCCTCATCACTTTCTCTTCCTTCTTCTCACATATATATCCTCCCATTCCATTTCATATTGTGACCTTTTTACACTCCTCTCCTCCTCTGTGCTACCTCTTCCCCTCATTTCATTCCTCATCATTCCTTCCTTCCTCCTTCCTCTTAAAATTCTCTCCCCATCTTCTCTTCCATTGTGGCCCCATTTCCCCCTTTCCATCCCCTCCCTCCTGCCGGCCACTCTGCCTTCTTTACACCCACCTCAGGCGCATCTTCCCTTCACTGACCATCTCCCCTCCCACTTCGTTATCAGTAATCACATCGTTACCGCCCCATTCCCCCCCACCCCACCCACCCCACACCAAGCCAACCCACCCTACACCACACCACACCACGCCACCTCCCCCCTGCAGCCCACTCTTAACATTAACCCCTTCATCCTCCCTACCGTCCCGCCCTTCTTACTCCTCCCTTTACCTACTGTACTTCATCTGACCCTCAGCAGGTATCCCCCGTACCCTAGGTGACATAGGAGTCTCCGTAACACCTATTCCTCGGCGATTTACTTTGCATATCATATCTTAATATTCTACTGTATGTTACTTGTTACGCCATAATATCGACAGAAATTTCATAATACAAGAGGAAACTGAGGTATAACATGCAGAAGAAATTATTAAGAAAGATATGAAGTTTTAAAGCCCCTTGGAATATGTGCCTATTTTCCATAATTTTCTTGAGCTTATAATGTTGTGGCAAAGTGCGAGTACTTGAAGTCAGTCTGGTAAAGTTAACACGACAATAAATCATACTAAGTTGCGTTATCTAAATTCAAAACATTATCGTCTCAACATTAAATTTTGTCAACGTTGCCTTCCCCTCAACAACATTCGGTGCCTCGACTCCTCCTTGTGTTTATTTTATCTTTCTCTCTTCTTCCTTTTCGTGCCTCACCTTCCTCTTCTTTCTCCCTTATTACTCTTCTCCGTTTTCTTTTCCTCACTTCCCTTCCCCTTGTTTTGACCCAACGGCCTCACCAGTATAGTCCTTCTCAACTTTCCCTCACTTTTCCGCTCACATTTAATCTTTCGCCTCTTCCTTTTCATCACCCTCTTCCCTTCCTCGTCCCCTTCCTCTTCTACCTCTTCCTCACTTCCTCTCCTGCTTCACCCCCTTCCCTTCCCTCGCCTTCTCCTCTCCCTCATTTCCTCTCCTCCCTCATCCCCTACCCTTCCTTCACTCCTTCCCCTTCCTCATCCCATCCCCTTACCATGTACCCTCTCCCATCCCTTCACCTTATTCATCCCCTGCAATCCCACCCCTTTCTCCCCCTCACCCTCTTCCTCCCTC
>NC_137007.1:9953387-10038387 GCF_032717465.1 Coenobita brevimanus
AAAAAGAAAGCAAAAGAGAAGACTGCTTCTTAGGCACTACTTTCGATTCACTCTGTACGTTAAACAAAGATGCGTGAAAATGTTATCGTCAATTGGGATGTGATGGGACAGTATCGGTAATGGTGGTGTGAGAGGCCAGTCACCCAGGACGGCACTTGTAACCCTCCGAGACTTGTGTTATGTATATGATAACTTGTATAGACGCCTTCGTCATCACCCATACATCTACCAGCTACTTCACAACCAAATCAGAGCAATTATAAAAGTGAAATAAGAAAGCAAACGACTTTCGAAAACAATAAACTCTCAGATTAGTCACCATAAAAATTGGTTAGGATCCTTTATAAACACCATACACTATGTTTCGGTGACGTGATATTGTGAGATGTGACTGTGAGGTGTGACTAAAGTGTGTCTGAGGTGTGGCTGTGAGGTGTGATTGTGAGGTGTGACTATTGTGAGGTGTGGCTGTGAGATGTGATCGTGAGGTGTGATTGTGAGGTGTGTTTGAAGTGTGGCTGTGAGGTGTGACTGTAAGGTGTGGCTGTGAGGTGTGATTGTGAGGTGTGGCTGTGAGGTGTGACTGTGAGGTATGATTGTAAGGTGTGACTGTGAGGTGTGATTGTGAGGTGTGACTGTGAGGTGTGGCTGTGAGGTGTGATTGTGAGGTGTGACTGTTAGGCGTGACTGTGAGGTGTGATTGTGAGGTTCGTTTGTGAAGTGTGACTGTGAGGTGTGGCTGTGAGGTGTGATTGTGAGGTGTGGCTGTGAGGTGTGATTGTGAGGTGTGGCTGTGAGGTGTGACTGTGAGGTGTGGCTGTGAGGTGTGACTGTGAGGTGTGGCTGTGAGGTGTGATTGTGAGGTGTGGCTGTGAGGTGTGATTGTGTGAGGTGTGACTGAGAGGTAAGCCAGGTGGTGGTGGTGGCGGCAGGTGTGTGGGGCCTGGTGGCTCGGGATACCTGCACGCTGGCTGCCCTGGTTTGCTGCATCTCCAATATCAGACACAGGTGGGTAGGCACGCAGGCACACGTACACTCAGGGACACATACACACAGGGACACACTCAGGGACACGTACACTCAGGGACACATACAGTACACACAGGGACATTCGCACTCGGAGACATACACTCAGGAACACGTGCACTCAGGGACACATACACTCAAGAACATACTCTCAGGGACACACACTCAAGACCATACATTCAGGCACACATACAATCAAAGTTATACAATCACGAACACATTCACTCAGGAATACATGCATTCAATAACACAAACACTCAAGAGACACATGCACTCAGGGACACATACACTCAGGGACACACACACACTCAGGGACACATACACTCAGGGACACACACACTCAGGGACACATACACTCAGGGACACACACACTCAGGGACACATACACTCAGGGACACACACACACTCAGGGACACATACACTCAGGGACACGCACACTCAGGGACATACACACTCAGGGACACATACACTCAGGGACATACACTCAGGGACACACACACTCAGGGACATACACTCAGGGACACACACACACACTCAGGGACACATACACTCAGAGACACACACACACTTATGGACACATACACTCAGGGACACACACACTCAGGGACACATACACACACTCATGGACACATACACTCAGGGACACACACACTCAGGGACACATACACTCAGGGACACACACACTCAGGGACACATACACTCAGGGACACGTACACTCAGGGACACACACACTCAGGGACACATACACTCAGGGACACATACACTCAGGGACACACACACTCAGGGACACACACACTCAGGGACACATACACTCAGGGACACATACACTCAGGGACACATACATTTAGGGACACACACACTCAGGGACACATACACTCAGGGACACACACACTCAGGGACACATACACTCAGGGACACATACACTCAAGGACACACACACTCAGGGACACACACACTCAGGGACACATACACTCAGGGACACACACTCAGGGGCACATACACTTAGAGACACACACACTCAGGGACACATACACTCAGGGACACATACACTCAGGGACACACACACTCAGGGACACGTACACTCAGGGACACACACTCAGGGGGACATACACTTAGAGACACACACTCAGGGACACACACACTCAGGGACACATACACTCAGAGACACACACACTCAGGGACACACACACTCAGGGAAACATACACTCAGGGACACACACTCAGGGACATATAAAATTCAAGTCCACATCTTATTTTTTGTTATAATTACAGCTGTGGCCGGCCTCTCCAGTACGCTACTGGGCAGAAAATCAATGAGTGTGGTGTGCAGAGTGGGTGAGGCAGGGCAGGGCTGGCGGGAGGCAGGGGATGGAAGGGAAAACCCACTTCTTCCACACAAAAGTCCCATCGGGTTTTGATAGGCTACTTGGTCCTCGCTGTCCCACTGACAAGGAAAGTGAGTTTTCTGGTGATGCTGAGAGTCCCTGGAAAACAAGTTATTCAGCACTCATATATATATATATATATATATATATATATATATATATATATATATATATATATATATATATATATATATATATATATATATATACAATTGGGTCCTGGAACTCCTGTGCGAAAGATTTTGCTGGAAGGGTGCTAGGCGTACCGTCCTCCGCCTGTCGGCTCATAGTCATGATGCTCATAGGTCCCTGCCCGAGGGTTCTCTTCTTCATTTAATTTTGAAAATGCCCAGTTTCGTCCTATATTGAGGACACTGGGTGCCAGTGGGTTATATATATATATATATATATATATATATATATATATATATATATATATAGTTCTTTTGAGTAAGTCAGTTTGCCTTTATATTTCTACAAAAACAATAAGCGAAACTGAAATAGGAACATGGTTGCCGCTCTGCCGGTGAGGCAGGCCAGACAGTGGTGTGGTAGGCCAGGGAGGCGGAGGCAGCGCACAGGTGTGTGGAGCGGCACACACTGAACCACACCAACACAACACTATGACTCTAATAATATCTCCTACACTAACACCAACACTCAACACTTAATTATGAATAAAGCATGATTAAAAGAACACAAAAACAAGGAATTATTACAGCTTTACTAAAAGGTAGTAGCAGACTTGCAACTCAGAGAGAGAGAGAGAGAGAGTATGCCGCCGTCTGGGCTGCCCAGACAACACACCGGTGAACACTTCAGCTTTAACCTGTTTCGGGGCCTGACACCAGGCTAATCCCACAAACTTATCCAGACTTAGGTTTATCGTCACTAATTTTGTTAACTTGGGCTGTAATTTAATATCACAGTGATCCTGGACTGATTCGGAATGGAAATGGACCCGCGCCGAAATTTCTTTGGGCGTCTGGACTGAGCGTCAAAGTTTTCCTAAAGTTTTCCTTATACATTATTGAGGATTCAGCGCCTCCCGCTCCCCCTTCCACCTCCCCTTCTCTCTCTCCTCCCTCCTTCCCCAACCATGGACATCCCCTCCCCCCTCCTTCCTCCCGCCATCTTCCCTGCTCCCTGCCTCGCCTCCCTGTCAACCTCTCATTCCCAGTTCTCACCCTGTCTCCTTCAAGATGTTTACATACCATTAGTTCTCTATTCTTTATCCTTCCCTCTCCCCTCTATTTATTCAGTATTGCTCGCCTTTGCTTCACCTCCCCTGTGCTGACACTGAATTAAAGCAGTACACACACACACACACACACACACACACACACACACACACACACACACACATTCTCTCTCTCTCTCTCTCTCTCTCTCTCTCTCTCTGTCAAGCACGCACCATAAAAATTTAAGAAAGGATAGAGGATATAGAACACTGCCAGAATAGTGTATATCATCATCATCATCATCATCATTCTCCACGGTTGTTATGATTTAAATCAAATTATTTAAATCATGTGATTTAAATCGATTCAAATCAGAGTGAGAAATCATGATTTAAATCAATATGGATTTTTTTTTATAAATACAGTAAAAATGAAGAATATAATGTGATGGATGTGTATTGTACAGATGCATCAAGTCTGCTTGGCCTGTACTCTTCCTGTACTGATCTTGATTAAGTTAGGCACCAGTGATTGCCTTTTGTTACAAGGCAAAAAAAAAAAAAAAAAAAGAGGAAAGCTGGCTCTTTGATGATAACAACAACTGTGATTACACTCAGTGTTAACATATGAACTAAACTCTTCTCTGAATACACAATAACATGATACAGTCTAATGTTGTGATCCTAATTTGACAAAATATAAAAGACAAGTTGGCAACTTTCTTCAGTATCTGACAGTGTGTGTAAGTAACCTGCCCCATACCAAGCAGTGCTGCCTGGGGTGCACTGCCTTACTCCCACTTCCCATTCACATTATTAGTTTCAATTTTGTAAGTCTGTTTATTTGAACAGTGATATATAATCATGCCTAATGGACGCACTGCAGCAAGTGGGAGGAAAAAAGACCCAGTATGGTACTCTTTTGACAGAATTCCCAAAGGCACAAACAGGATTGGAAAAAAAATCCGATTTAAAAAAAAATCTGATTTAAATAAAAAAAAAAATCCGATTTCAATAATTTTTTTTGTACGTGATTTTCTTTTTTCCAACTCTGCCAATCTCATATCTATGAACAAGTTGGGTACGATTCAGGAAACCGGAAAAATGAACATTACAAAACCGGAGAATTATCATCACAGTGATTAGCTAAAATAGATCCAGTCTCCAATCACCCATCACTGAAGCTCCTGACATTCTTGGCACCTCTCCACGGAAAGACGTATCCACACTGACTTGGTCCCTATGATTAATTCGCTCTCACAACCACTGTATGCAGAGGAATTTATCGACTGACAGTTTTAAAAATGGGTTCAGCGCCTGTCATTTACATCTTCACGTTTATGTCATCCATTCTTCTCTACCCTCCGTCATTTTTTTCGCTTCCCATTATCCAGCTATCGCATTGTCACGCATAAATTTCCACATCAAGGCATCGTCATGGCCTACCACCTTCCCTTGCATCTTATCACCTACAGTCTGATGACGTACTTATATCATTCTTGCCTCCTATACACGACATTATACAGTTCAGGAGAGACTTGATGTCAAACCGTAATGAAAATCTTTCCTCGATAAAATATGGTTGCAGTAAAAACATATAAAAAGTTGTTACCTTATTGAAGATATTAATTGATACCCTCCTCATTGCCTAATCGTATCCATCCCCTGTGTGACCATACTAGCTAATCACACCCTCCTATTTTCTGATCAGTTGACTTCCTTGATGTCGTGCACAGATCTCAGCGACTTCTTATCCTATGCAATCCACACACTCCACATAGTATCCTCAAAAGTCCCATTTTCGCTTCAATCACTTTAGATTTGTCGTATTCATAGCATGGCAGTCTTTCACCCATACGTTAATATATGAACACTACTATGAACACTATATGAACACTACTATGAACACTATATGAACACTACTATAGTATACTGTCCACTTTCATTTGACATAAACTTGCCATATCTTCAGCTTGAATCAACACTAGAATATGATGCAAGTCATGAAGTAGTGTTTTGGAAAGGATGTAGAGCCGTAGTACTTGTATTCTACCACTGAGCTACATGAAATAAGCCGTAAAAGGACAAACACACACACACACACACACACACACACACACACACACACACACACACACACACACACACACACACACACACACACACACACACACACACACACACACACACACACACACGTCCCTGTGTTCATTTTCCTTACCCAAATTTAGGTCATCAAATCAACAGCCACTCCACTTACCATTTTCTGTCCCACTTCAGTCTTCTTTTATTGCTACAAATGATGTATTTATCAGTTTATTTTTGTCGTCTTGGGTCATTTTCTCATCGTAGGGGGGTCGTTTCTAAGTGTAGGTTTGATACAACCTTCATTAACATAATTTTTTTTAGTAAACATCGTTCCTAACAGGAATGAAATTTTTCTCACCAGTGTATCATATTCAGTGTCATCTTGTGTCTCAGTAACCATCACTTTAAGCTTATAGAAATGATATCGTATTGGGAATCCAAAGTAAGAAGGATAAATAACGGTAACAGGCAAGCCAACAGTATATCTAATACCTCCTTCGAGATGCAGAGGCTCCAGGTTAGGCTACCGTAGTTCAGTACATACGTGACTAACCTACTGACGTTTGTGGCATGACATAAAGAACCCTCAGTCTCCTCTGGGGGATCGAACCCAGACTCACTCCGACTGGGTCGCTTTACACAGTAGTCAGCTATAGCTTTATGAACTGATGGAATTATTGCTCTGACTTTCCTGCCCTGGTTATCAACAGCCTCTCCCGGATTTCCGTTTTTTTTTTTTTTTTTTTTTAATGATAATGGCTTGAATTTCCTGGTAATGGCATAAAACACAGGGAGGCTGTCTGTAGTGCTTGTTTACTGTAGTTTTCTTACTCATAATATGATTCGTGAGTATAATAGTATCATAATATTCACTTGGTAGTGTGTATGAATATGTGTGTGCACGTACATATGTATGTACTGTATGTATGGGTGGATGGGTGAATGGATGGATGGATGCATAAACGTAAACAATATTCCACGCTGCCTATTTTCGTTTTTTTTTTTTTTTTTCCCGAATGTAGGGGACTTCTCATTAACAGATCGCATCCCATTAAAAAAAAAAAAAAAAAAAAAAACTGTCTGTGTGTGCCACGGTTTTGATGCAAGCGTATTAACCTTTTCATGGTCGCGACAACTCTAGTCTTCTCAGCAAACACAAGACGATTTTTGTCCATCTGAGGGCTAGTGTCAGGAGTCTCAGAGAGTTTGTGTGCAGGAGACGAAGCGGTGTGACGTGTGAGGAGCCAGTAGACTTGTGTATTTTCAATGGATATGTTACATTCTGGCAGCAGCTGGGATTTTTTAAGTGCTGCATAAGTGTTAGGATGTGTGTGGAGGTATTTTGGTGCTGAGATGTAGATAGTGTAAATACTTATAATCAGGTAGGTTTTGTAGGCCCAGATTAACAATCGTTCAGGTACCATATTCTGCATATGTGACCTCAGTAATTATCAGTCCATCTGTCTGTCTCTCTATCTATCTATCTGTCTATTTACCATCTATCAATCCATCTATCTATCTATCCATACATACAAATATATACATAAGTGATGGAGAGAGGAATGGAAATAGTTGTGAGTAGTGAAGGATGAAGTATTTCAAATATTAAGTATTCTGATAACGCTGAATAGGAACTCTGCTGACTGGTGCGTAGTTCTGATATCTGTGAGCGCCGTACCTTGAAAGAAATTACAGTATACTGTATATGTGAGTAAAGTGATGGTTGTTACCCTAGTGTGATGTTCTGGTGACCAGAGAGACATGAACTGGAGAGAGAGTGTAAGTACCTGGTTACAGCGATGAAGGAGAGAAATGAATGTGCAAAGGAAGTCGAAAGTAAAGCGTGACAAAGAAGGAAAGTGTCCGGTGCTATGAAGGCCTTGTTACGGCAAAAGGGTTTCATGAAAGAGCATTAACACCCACCTTAAACAGTGGGTGTGGGATTTTGGTGTGGCTTGAAAACGAAAAGTTGGAAATTGGAGAACTGAAGATGGTGTTCTTGACAAATGTGTGTGGAGCGGCGAGTGGATAGGAAACGTGAAAGATGTGGAGTAAGAAATTCCGTGGACAATAGAGCTGAAGCAAAGGTGCTTCGATGACATGGTTTTATGGAGACGACATGTTTAAATAGGGTGGTGAAAAGGGAATATGAATGAGTGTGAACGTGGGGGAAGGCCTGGTAGACCGAGAAGGTGGATAGATATAGTAGATAAGTGCGTGAGAAAGAGATATGGAGGCTGACGAGGCTTGGAAACTGAAAATGGATCTAGTTGGTTGGATGAGTTTTGTATGAAGTAGTACATGACAAGGGTTGACATATCTTGTAACTGACAGTTTTCGGACTGACTGTCTGATACACAAATATGAAGCTACTTGTCGAGAGGTGTAGCTATGTCTTGGAACCATGAATTAGGGAGCTTTCTTTTCGGATACTGTATTTGCCATTCAATACACGCCCCAACACCCCGAGGAACGTTGTTGCTGAACGCCAAGCAGGAAAGGTACATGAGAGCAAAGATATACACTGACGCTGAAGCATACACGGGTTAAAAATTATCATACTGAGCACAAATTACAAATTACAGACACAGGAAGGAAACCCCATACTACACGAACATGACCAAAAAAAGGGTGAACATAAAAGCAAATAAATTCTTATGGAAGAATACAATAGAAATACAGTATATGTATATGCTTACAAATAAACGCATGTAACTTATCTAGACACACACAGATACATATACATACATACATATATCTATCTATCTATCTATCTATCTATATGTGTGTGTGTGTGTGTGTGTGTGTGTGTGTGTGTGTGTGTGTGTGAAAGAGAGAGAGAGAGAGAGACTGTGTCAAACATACATAGGAGGCTGTGAATAACATCACAACATTTGTGATGACCTTGACTCTCACTATTCGTAGTTGCTCTGATGTAAATGTCAGACTGAAAAAATATATACAGATAGGCAGATAAATATATATAAATATTCATGTTTTTACATATTCAATTTCCTCATGATATCTGTGAATTTTCTCTTTATTGCCGAGCACTTCCTGGTGTGTTGTAAATCTTTCTATAGCTTTCAGTCCAGCCTTAATAGTTTGCTCTACTGTATTTAACTACATAGTTTTTCATTATGTATATATATATTGTAGCTTTGGCCAAGTGAACGTGGATGAATATCATACTGCAAGGGAATTGGAAACTACGTCCAACAACCCACTCATTATGAGAACACGTTATTTTATGGTATAGCCAACGTAACAGCTCATGTTTTAGGTGGTGTGTGTAAAAGGCCTAATGGATGGGCGAATAAGTGTGTGAATGTGGCTGAAGGAAAAGGTAAAAACTATTATTGGTTCGGCTGATGGGTGACCAGGTGTGGCTGAGTGGGTGTGGGCTGGGTAAGGCAGGGAGAATGTGAATGGCTTTTTTTTTTTTTTTTTTTTAACGCCGTGTCCCGTTTTTTCGATAGGGGCTAAGGCGTTGCCCCTGGATAGAGGACTTTGGTTTTGGAGCGTGTCGCACTTTATGACCGGATGCCCTTCTTGATGTCTACCAATGACCCTTGGATGAAATCGAACTTCCGACCCTTCGGTCAGAGCGCTTTAACCCACTGAGCCACGGCTGCTACATACAGTATTTAGTATAAATTAAAAAAAAGGAGCTCTTCGTATATAGAGTCGAACTAGAGACACCCTTGTTAGAGTGTCAGGTCGCTCCTTCTTACTACCCTTTAACTTCTATTAATAACAACACAGCCACCCAGGAACATCCAGGGTGTGGATGGGAGAAAGATGCTGGATGGAGATGGGCAGTTGTACTTCGTCATATAAACTGGTTTGTTGGTGTGGATGGAGAGTCGTGTGGAGTGGCGACGGGTGAAGGGATGTGGATGTCAAAGGAGTGGGAGAGACGGGAGTGTAAGTGGGCAAAAGACTGGCATTGGGGTTGAAAACCAGACAAATGAGTGTAAGAGTGACTGGGTGAGGATTGGGTGGGTGGTTGTGAGTGGTTAAGAGTGGGTGAGGTGGGTGGGTGATAGGGTGGGTGAGGGTGGGTGGATGATTGGGTGGGTGGGGGTGAGTGGGTGATTGGGTGGGTGACGGCAGTTGGGTGATTGGGTGGGCGAAGGTGGGTGGGTGACTGGGTGAGTGAGGCTGGGTGGCCGTTTGAGGGTAGATAGCAGGGTGAAGTTGGGTGAGGGTTGTTGGGTGGATGAGGTTGGATGGGTGGGTGAGAGTGGATGAGGGCTGATGAGGGCGCGTGTGAACCCGGAAGGCATTCTAGTAAGGGGTGGAGGGCGGGGTTCCTAGGTGAGGGGAAGGGAGAGGGGGAAAGGAATGGAGAGGGGAAGGGAGAAGTAGGAGGAGGGGGAGGGGCAGAGAAGAAGGGGGCGATACATCGATTTCGGCAGATCCTCCAACGTACCGGCTTTCCTCTTACTCCCCTCCCTCTTCCATTTTCTCTCCAGCATTTTCTCTCCTCTGCTTTCCCTCCTACCTCCTCTCCTCACTCTTACCATTTACTTTTTGCTTTCCATTTCCCGCCCTTCTGCTCATCCGTTACATTCCCTGCAATACAAATACTTATAATTCTTAACGATATTCGACCACGTCATTATCCAGATGTGTTCGAAACACAGAATGGTACTGTGACTACAGTGGAAATAACGGGATGAAACTCAAAGCTGAGAGATGCACCACTTACATGGAGATAAATAGCTATAACAATCCTGCACGGGAGTACTGGAATAAGCCACCACCAACAGACATTAGTACCAAGACTATAGATACAAAACAATTTCGAGGAGACATATTTCGAAACTATAGGCCACTAATGAGGATTGTAAATATCTAAGACGATATGCATGCGACGATGATGAAATGTTCAGTACTTACAAGAATACTGTGGGAATGTGAGTGTGTTCATTTTATTTATTTATTTATTTATTTGTTTATTAAATTGTAGATGACAGTTTATATAATGCATAACATTGATTCGTCTGTCTGTCCAGCACAAATAACAATGCGTTCCTCCTAACAGTTATGAGACTTGTCTGTATTTTCCTTGCCGACTATTTTGTCAGAGGGAATGGTGGGTTTGGGAGAGCCTGCCTCTTTTGTATCCTACTCACACACGTTTCATCCCCAACAGAAGCCTCGTTACTTCCTGTGCACTCCTGTGTACTCTTGACTAGTCTCAGTTCCCGTTCTCTGTATCTATTCTTTGTCTTCTTCCTTCTCTTACCTGCCCTCTCATCTGCTCTTTCGTCTCATCTGCTTTTTTCTGCTACATTTACTTTCCCTTTATGTTTCTCTTTGCTCAACTCTCCCTCTTTTACCTCTCTTCTCTTTTTTTTTTTCATCCAGTATTCTTGATTCGTCTTTCCTCAAGTCCTTTCACTTTTCCATGACTTGAAATACTTAAAAAAAAGAAAAAAAAAAAGAATAAAGTGGTTTTAGGAAATGTTAATGTAAGGGAGGGTAGTTGTGGAGTCTTGCTGAATGGATGGAGGCGTGAAGTAAAGTCGGATGTTTTGTTAGCACTTTTAAGGTCAGAACATCTCTAGTATTCTACTCCATTTATCTCAAGACGATCTTATTTAACTGAGAAAGTTGAGAGGTTAGGTTGTGTGAGGTATTTCAAGATTGAGTGTGGTTTTGAAACGTATTGTAATGGGAGGGAATTTGTTGATGAAAGGGGATTTACATGGCATCATAACAATGAATGTCACAACTACTTGTGACGCTAGGTAAGAGTGTACTGCTATGTCGAGTGTGTTATGTGAGATCATGCTAAGGAAGCTATGTTGTGAGGGCGTGATGTGAGAAGGCATACTGGAGAGTGTATTGCAGAGTATTCTGTGTGAGAACAGGCCTATGTTGAGGAAGCTGCTATGTTGTGGCTTATAATAGTATGCTATGACAGAAGGCATGTTAAAGAGTCTTATAAATGAGTATGTTTTGAGACGAGTTAGTATGTTACATGAGAAGGCATGGATGAGTGTTATGCGCTTATGTTGTGTAAGGTGGTGTGTTGTGTTATGTGAGACACCATGTTAGAGCATGTTGCAAGAGCTGGTATGTTTTGATGGGAGACAGTATGCAGTGTGAGAATGCATGTTCAAGAAAGGCAGAGTTTGCAGGGACAGCTGAAGTCGTGTTCCTATAAGACCTTAGCCAATTTTTTTGACAAACATTCTCTTTGTCGGTCAGTAATGATTTCGCTTAGTCCTTTTTTATTTTAGATTTCGCTTTAGTTTGGTTGTGAAGTGTTTGGTACTGGAATGAGAGAAGGTAAAAATATATACAAGCAATTTTATACACAATTTATGCTCAAGAAACCCAGTGAATACATACCCTGGAAATTTATGAGAGAAGTCTTATTGGAGAGGGTTATGTATGTGTTATATGAGAAGCTGTGTCAGAGTGTGTAATAAAGAGCATGTGGTGTGTGCTGGTTTGCTGTGAAGGGAGACAGTATATTGTGTGAGAAAACATGCTAGTGTTATGAAGAGTACTTTGTGATAGGTGTTATGTAGTGAGTGACAGTAGTGTGGTGGACAGCGGGTGTGTGGAGAGGAGTGCCAGACAGCCGGCGTGCATGGCGCCACCATGACCGCCCATTCACAAAAGCTGTTGAGGCAGGCAGGCAGGCAGGAGGGGGAGCGGGGCGCTACTGTGCGAGTCCAGATACCGCACCACACCAGGCTGACTCCACCACAAGACTGCATTGCCACTTCCACGGTACACTAGTGATGACACATTGACAAAACGATACTGGACTGTATGATACTGTGTCAATTGTCATTTGTTGTAATAAAGTTCTCACACAGAATATAATACTTCTATACCGTGGCATGATATACGAAATACAGCTGAATCGCTAACCATCCAGACATCATCCTTTACTGCATTGTGCCATCAGGAATGCAGGGGCCGGGGCTAAGCCATTTATTTAAGACATTTAAAGATAAATTAACCACTCCTATTCCCAAGTGTCATTGTGCGGGCAGTAAACTGCAACCTTTCCTTAGACCACAACACTGGCGAGCCACAATCGGCTGCAGCGCCTTAACCCGCTAGACCATCATTCGTCATAAACTACCAAAAAGGTGCACAGTACCAAGACAATGATTGTCAGTTAACCATTATAATTTACAATATAGTTATTATATTACTATAGACTACCTGCATGAATGACCAATTGTCGGTAGCAGTAGTAGTAGCAGCAGCAGTAGTAGTAATAGCAGTAACCCCAGGCTTATCTGAATGTGAATCCATTGAACTGCAGGTTGAAACTAACCCCCTCCTGTAGTCCGTCATATTCCTTTCAGTGTGTAAGGAGAGAGATAGGGAGTTAAAGATATTTGTATTACCAGTCGGTGGAGCTCTTTCGTGGTTATGTCTGTGCCACCACATGAAGGCATTATTCTCTAGCACCGATCCTCAGTGGCCCAAGTATTCCTAGAAAGATGAGTGGCTTGGGTGGAAAAGCCAGTGTGTCCGAGGTTATCTACAGGTAACCCTTTAAACGCCAAACTTTCTCTCAGTTTATTAAAAATGATCTGGCGTTAGTTAGAATAGTGGACGTATCTGATATGAAATGCATGACATCTGTCCGTCACCCTGACTGGCGCCAGACGTGTCCCTGCAGGAGTACTGCCGCTGACGTGCAACACCAGTGCCGTCACGGGACTGGCAAAGGCATCGTCACGGCGGAGGAGCAGGATCATTTTTTCAGATATTTGTGTGTACGAGTATGTGGTGGCTGAGGCAAGACAGTGAGGCGAACCGGGATAAGTCATGATCCAGTTACTGTGTGGTGCGGGGAAGGCGGCGTCCGTGCGCCTCATCCGCCAGTGTGTGGTCCCAGACTTTCTCACAGACACACACACACACACACACGCATGGGCGGGGACTGTGTGGGGCTTCACTACTCCAGCCCTTCTCAGAAAACTGGCTGCATTGATTAGCTGACGTACACAACCTGCCGGGGGGTGGGCTGGGCCGGGAAATGAAAATCAATAAATTACTAGGAGTTTGTTTAACTGAGCAAGAAGTGAACAGAGACAAGGGCATGACGATATATAAGGGATTGGCAATCTGTGTAATTTACCGATACATTAACAGAGACAGGCCTTGTGACACTGCCTACTCCGTTCACTTGTAGGACAGAACTTGGTTAGTTTCGAGTTCATCGCTGCTACGGGACGGAAGTGAAGTAGGGCATCAGTGATGAAATTTGTTGTGTGGATAAAATGTGAGGGAGGAAAACACAGCAACGAGCCTAAGTTATTTATTTCTCAAACATTTCTGGCTGCACACACCCTATCTTCAGAAGGTTGGAAGATGGGTTCTGTATAAAAATAAAGAACTTAAGTTTTCTCCTGTGTTTTTCTCCCACACATTTTGTGCACCTGTCGGTATAAATAATTTATATTTGTTGCATACTTTATGCTTGGCGATTTGCCATTGAAGAGGTGAATCGAGTTTATATGTTGTTTATGAGAAGAAAATAAAACCTTTCTGTAATGCCGGGGAATCAGGGAGGGGTGGGTGGGTGTTGTGGCCTGCGTCCTGACACACAAAATTAGCTTATCATCAAATCCTTCCCGTAACTTAGATTTTTATTGGCAGGAAGAACAAGACAAATAAAGAATCTGCGGTCTCATTTCCTTGTTCTTCCTACAGAACTAAATAAACTTATAGTTTTTGTGCGTAACTAACATCATTTTCAGTTGGAGGAACGATATATATGGTAAGGTTTTGGACGCTCCTTACCCTTCCTGTGAAAACCAAACACAGTCATGCAGGGCATTGACCAGAAATTTATTTGTGACTCTTGATCCTGACGGACGCTGTTCACTGCCCTGACAGTGATGTCTTAGTGCATCACATCCAGCCCGCCACTGGAAAAACCCAAGTTCGATCGTCAAGCCGGTCAGACTCGTTGACTAAGTTTGCTTCCCGCTTGTCACTGTTCAGTCGGTGGTGGAGAGGGACGCCTTCATGCGGTGGTACTGATGTAACCGTGCAGTGCCACTACCCAGTTATACAAACGTCCCTCAGTCACCTTCCTGTCCCTCGAAAAGAAGATGGTGGGTAGCAGGGAAAGGGCATCTTCAACTTGCAGTTCACTAAGTTTACGTCACTGGAACCAGGGGCCACAAGAACAACACAGCATCACCCAGCAATGCAGGTGGGGACGTGAATGTACTGTGCCTCCCACTATGGCGTGTAGGGTTGCAGTGGGTGACTGGCATTTAACAAACACTTGATTATTTGCCATACTGACCTTCATTTAGTCGATGGACAGTAATCTAAGCCATGTTCATGTCCTTGGTCTTGCTCTTGTTCCTCCTCCTCCTCCTCCTTTTCTTATTTTTTGTCTCCTACATCATGTCATGCAGGTGGTGTGGCGGCGTTGGGTGTTGGCTGTGCTCCGTGTCGTACCTCAGAGCTTCAGCCTCGGGAATGGATGTCAGGGTGTCATCAGTGTCATGCCACCCGTACCTCTGACACGGCCCGGGTGGTGCCTCCTGCTGAACCTGATGAACGGTGAAATTAAGTTTTCTTTCCCATTTTTCTTTCCTGCTTCTCCCTTTTATCTCCCCTCTCCACTTCTTACATCTCTCTCTCTCTCTCTCTCTCTCTCTCTCTCTCTCTCTCTCCTTATTTCCATTGCTCCCTTCCTCCTTCTCTCAATTTTTCTCTCTCCCTCTGCTTATTCTCCTTCTCTCCCCTCCCCCTTTTCTTTTCATTCCCTCTTTCTCATCCTTTCCCTTTCCCTCTCTCCCTTTTCTCAACTTTCCCTGTATCCCCCCCTCTTCTCTCCTCTTCCATCTCTTTCCCGCTCCTCTCCCCCACTCTCTCTTCTCTCAGTTTTCCTTTCCTTCTCCTTCCTGCTTATTCTCCCTTTCCTTTACCTCTCTTCCTCCTATCTTCCTCTCCCTATTCCCCTCCCTCGCTCTTAAGAGTATCCCTCTCCTCTCCCTTATTCTCTCCCCCATTTTTTCCTTTCTTTGTTTCCTTCCTTCCCTCCTCTCCCTCCCCCTCCTTGCCCCCCCTCCACCCCGAGTGTCCATCGTGCCTCCCCCACAACTGTCCCACAACTTCCTGAAGGAGGGCTGTTCTTCCCACGGAGTTAGTTGGTAATCACCCCACCCCCCACCTCTCTCCGCTCTCTCTCTCTCTCTCTCTCTCTCTCCTTTACCTCAGTATCTTTCATTATTCCGTGCTGTAAGTGCATCCTTCAAATTTTGGCACATATCAGTCCGCCCTAGTGATGTATTTATTATATATCCATCATGACTTCCATGACGTTGATGGCGACTCAGTTTCCATGTTTTGGGGAGATGTTATTTACTGTACCGTGAGTTATCGCAAAGCTCTTTGTATTCATGTTTAGTGCTGCTCCATCCTGTGTCTGTCTCTAATACCTCTAAATCATCACACCGAGATGAAGCGATGTCTCGTGGGAAAGGAGACAGGATTAATGGCCAGCGATTGCACCACAGTTAATAAAGCAGACAGTCGGTTTTGTTAAATCACAATCTAGCCTTCCATACGACCAGCAGTAGTCGATCTTACATCCAGGTCTCCGAATGAAATGGTGATGAACAGGAACGAGAGGGGAAATAAACTTTGTCCAAGAGTGACCGCCCCGAGTATCTAACATGGGTTCTTCCAGTTGGGAGGTGGTCGTTCTGACCCATACACCAGCGGCTGTACCACCGAGGTTCAATAATGTGTCTTGATGTAGTTGCTCTTGTGATCAGAGAAGCAAAAGAATCGGTGAAGGATGGATGAAGTCCGTATGGAGAGGCACTTGACAAGGCTTGCACACACTTTTTACCTGGCAGCTGACGGAATTATATCTCTCCCATAAGTATTGTGCGCCACAATATTGTGTGTATCCTTTAGCTTGTGAAGGAGAACTGAGACTTTCTAGAACTTCAGTGATTGTGAATGGATAGCTGTGTGGCTTATTTCACTGGACACTGTCAATAGCTTACGTATTTATGTGCTTTTATCCTCCTATTTTTGGACCCGTCCCATTCCACTGGTTAATGTTAGGACTGACGATGGTGTTTACTACACTATTTATCTGTGTATCACATTTGTCTGTTTGTCTGGTTTTTAATATGCCTGCCTGGGTATGCGTTTTTACCCTTTCTCTCACATCTAAGGACTACTGTATATTATCAGAATGAGAGCGCAAAAATGTGGAAATAACCCCCCAGCTGTTCATTAAACATTCTGACGCATGCGATAATAATAACAATATGTGTGTGTAACCTCTCATGTCCTTGGCGACTACACTTTGTAATGGCAGATGTCGGTTGATCGTAGCTACCAGTCACAGATTTTTCCAAACGTCTCAAATTAGAGGCGTGCTTATACCATCCCTCTCTCTTATAACAGGACGGCCATTTGTGTTCACGTAACTCGTCTCTCTCTGCTTATTTTTTGCTCATTCACCAGCTTGTTACTCTATATTTGTGCCTTTTTGTCCCATTTCTTTGCCAAAATATTGATTTCTACCATCTGTTCTGCCTGTTTTCTCTCATTTACCCTGATATGTTTGATGCTTGTACGTGAACATTCTCTGCCTACAGGACACGTGTGCTTGGGGTCCCCCTGCCTGCTTGGAACGTTTGCTCGGCGTCTTCCTGCCTGCCTGGTAGTCATTCACACCGCCTGTCGCCTCCCATTCATGTCCCTCCCCCTCTCACCCCCCCACCCTCTTCCTTCAGTCGGGTATTAATAGTAAGTATTGATCCGGGGGCACCGCTCCCTTCTTACCTCCCTCCCTGTCCCCCTTCCCAGCCTCTCTACCTAGCTCTCCCTCCCCTCTCCCTCCCTGCATCTCTCCCTCTTTGCTTCCCTCCTTGCTTCCCCATACCTCCCTCCCTACCTCCCTCCCTCCCTGCATCCCTCCCTCTTTGCGTCCCTCCTTGCCTCCCTCCTTGCTCCCCCTACCCACCTCTCTGCCTCCCTCATTCCTTGCCTCCCTCCTTGCTCTCCAGCCTCCCTCCCTCCCTGCATTCCTCCCTATCCCTCCTTCCCTCCATACCACCTTCCTCCTGTCCTCTCCCTACCACCCTAATCCCCTTCTTCATTCTGTTGAGTCTCTCTCTCCGTCTCACTCTCCCTCCCTCCCTCCCTCTTTCTACCTCCCTCCCTCTCTCCCGCCTCTCTCTTTCCACCGCCCTCTCTCCCTCCCTCCCTCTCTCGCTCTCTCCTTCCCTGCATCAATCTCTCCCTGCATCCCTCCCTTCCAGCAGTCACCTGGATTTTCCCAAGACTCTTATCTCTCCCTGTCCCTTCTCCCCTTCCTCTCTCCTTGCCTCCTCTCTTTTTCTCTCACTGCCTCTTCTCTCTCTTTCCCTACCTTTTCTCTCTTTCTCCCTCCCTGCCTCTTCTCCCCTTCCTCTCTCCCTGCCTCTTCTCTCCTTCCTCTCTCCCTGCCTCTTCTCTCCTTCCTCTCTCCCTGCCTCTTCTCTCCTTCCTCTCTCCCCTGCCTCTTCTCTCTTTCTCCTCTTCCTGCCTCTTCTCTCTTTCTCCTCTTCCTGCCTCTTCCTTCCTTCCTCTCTCCCTGCTTCTTCTCTCCTTCCTCTCTCCCTGCCTCTTCTCTCCTTCCTCTCTCCCTGCCTCTTCTCTCCTTCCTCTCTCCCCTGCCTCTTCTCTCTTTCTCCTCTTCCTGCCTCTTCTCTCTTTCTCCTCTTCCTGCCTCTTCCTTCCTTCCTCTCTCCCTGGCTCTATTTTCTCTCCTTCCTCTTTCCCTGTCACTTCTTTTCTTTCTCTCTGTCTCCTCCAGCCCTTCCTTCTCTGTCTCTTCTATCACCCTTCCTCCTCCCTCTTCCTTGCTGTTCTCTCTCTCTCTCTCTCTCTCTCTCTCTCTCTCTCTCTCTCTCTCCCTTACCACCTTTCTTCTTCCTCTTCTATCTCCTCACCAACGTCCCCTCCTCCCCACCAGCCCCTCCCTCCTTGTAGTGGGAGTATAGTAGTGTCGCCCACAGTGAAGCCAATGAGGGTTGATCCTGCTAACACACACACACACACACACACACACACACACACACTCATCTTACTTCACACATTTCATATACGGTCATTTTGAAACGCCTATAAGTAATACCTTCCTGCTCCTCAAACCTCTGCCAGCACAGGCGTCACACCTTTAGTACGCCGACCCCATTGTTCCTGTGTTTATCAATGCATTTTAGTCAGGGTAACCCCGTCATGGTGTCATCTTGTATCGCAAGCTGTTTCAACCAACGCCACAGGATGGTACTCACATGAGAGTCTGGAGTCCTGGAAGTGTTAACCGCCATCAATACCTCATGGTTGGCACAACTCTAGTGTTATATTATATTCAAAGCCTGACACTTATATTCTATTCAAAGCGGAATATATATATATATATATATATATATATATATATATATATATATATATATATATATATATATATATATATATATATATTCTTTTCAGAAGCTTGACGTCTCCTTCATTTTATCTGTACATACTACAGACGTTTTTATTCAGTTCAGCAGAAACAATTCGAATTATATGGATTAAATATATCCCTCATTCACCACAAAGGTGTTCTTCCAGGCTGAATCAATTCGCCTGGCAACAGTAATACGAGGTAGAGCCATCCAGCCTAAAGGTCGGAATGTGGGGGGAGGGTCTGAGCGAACACGAAGATAAACACACCGAAGAGACTGTTTCCAAATACTTACAGCATTTTTTTTTTTTTACCAAGACTCTTACGGTGTCTGAATTCAGTATAGTAAGCCAACCATCCTGAAAGTAAAAACAGATAAACCCTCGTCACGAAAATGGGCGGGATTTTCCAAATGTCATTAATTTTAGACTTATTAAACACATTAATGACTAATTTTTGTGAACAATGTATAGAGCAAAGTTATCTAGAAATTAATTCACTGTGTTAACACTTATGAGTAACCAGTCATGAGTCTTTAGGAATTTCAGTTCTATATATTATTACAACGTGCCTTAAAGAATGAATTTATAGAAAGACTCAACGAAATCGTCTTTAAAACCGCTGCTTCAGCGTCAAAGCAAAGGCCGATTTAGAATATCTTACGTAGCGGATTTTTTTGGTGCTCTATTACCGTCTACCCCCCCACCCCACTCCCGTCCATCCGTATGGACTTTGGCCATGATATTGTGAGGGTCCCCTCCTGGGACCTGGAAAGAGTGGTGTTACTGTTATACAGTAGTACCAAAACACAAGAGTTCGGGCTTAAAGGGGGCTCAGAGAGCAAGTTAGGAGTATATAGATAGATAGATAGATAAATAGATAGACATAGATAGATAGATAGAGAGATAGATAGATATAGATATAGATAGATAGATAGATATAGATATACTGTAGATATAGATATAGATATGGTCTAGGTTTAACAAGTTTTGTCATCTTTTCTCGCATAGGAAAAAAAATGCAAAGTATGAAAATTACTATCTTTTGTTTTACCCGTGGGACCCCGTAACATATGTTAGCCCCAGGGCCCCCAGGTGCCCCTCCCGATGGCCTCTGCTGCATGTGGTAAAAAAGACATCCTTGAGATGAAGAAACATCCTTAGAGTGAGGGAGTCAGTGTGAGTTAACCAGGAGCTTCTGAATTATGGCACATTACAAGATAAATGACTGTAATATATTCATAACGTACCTTAGCCCTCTCACAGTCAGGACAACTCTTGTATTCTACTCCATCTAAAGCTAAACAATGGTGAAAGAGAGTCACAGGAAGCTCAAGGCGTAAGTACTGTCCTTACTAATCCCCTCAGGCTTGTGAAAAATCTTAAATGTTCTATTCCAACCAACTTCAGGTGGTTTTATTAATTTCACATTGAGTTGCAGCAACCTTAGTGTGTGAATACCGGCAGCCCACCATTAAGGCATCATAAGGTCTGTAACTAATGACCGCTGTATTTATTTATTTATTTTTATTTTTTCGTTTACTAGCTAAACAGTAACATCTCTCTCTCTCTCTCTCTCTCTCTCTCTCTCTCTCTCTCTCCCAATTTCCCACATTCCACTTCCCCTTACGTACTCCATTTCTTTACTTCTCACATTCTTTCGCCATTTCCTTCCTCTTCTCACTCCTCTTTCCTCCATCTCCAATTCTTACTTTCTCTTGTGTCTTTCTCCGACTTCTGGCCAGCTCCATGCTGCCCTTATTGTTAGTCACGTTTACTTTCTTTCTTGTTTTCTTGCATTATTTCCTTCTTTTGGCCAGCTCCATGCTGCCCTTATTGTTGGTCACGTTTCCTTTCTTTCTTGTATTCTTCCTTGCATTCTTGTTGATTGTGGCAGGCACTTTTACCCTTCAGAATTAACCGATTCCAGCCTAACCTGGACACAATGACCAGCCTATGACCTAGTTATGTCAGCACGGTTTCTGTTTGCTAGACAACTGCTCGTTGCCTAGCAACGGCCGAAAACCCGTTCTTTTTTTTCTTTTTCTTTTTTTTTTTTTACCTTTCACACATTGACTCAAAGAAGAATTACTAATGGTCGTAGAAAGCTGTGACTTCTTTCGGCGTAATCTTGAGGTCAGTCCCTATCGGAAATATACCGTCAATTTTTCCTCTCTCTCCTCTAGTTTTCGAGTGGCAGCCCTGCCAAGATTGGACCCCGTCGCCTCAAGCAGCCAGTACCTGTTTTCAAAAATGCCCCCCTACTTCCTCAGCGGCTGGACGGAATTGAATGAAAGTTGCATGCTTATACACTGACTAGTACTACACTTTCTATTGTACACCTATGTGCTACATTGCCCAAGTCAGGGGTCAAAGGTCATCAAATGCAAAAACGATGAAAATAGCTAAAATCACGATTATGTTCTCGCAAAATGCTAAGACTCTGAAGATTACTAAGCCAGGACCATGATTCTTGGGTAGAATGTTGCACTGGAGTACCGCCATATAGAAATGACTTTTCGTGTCGAAAGTTACTTCCAGTCGCTGATAAAGCCTGGTCCTCTTAGAGCTGGCCATCGTCGCATACCGGCTTGTTTTCTTCATTTCTCTTCATTTCTCTCCACCCTCTGCTTCCTACTCAGTGCATTTCGTCCTCTTATTCCATATTTCCTTTCCTTCTCCTTCTCCTCACCATTTTCTTCTTCCTTCTGTCACCTCCATCCCTGCTTCCTCACTCATTCCTATCCAACCCCCTCCCCTTTTCTCTCTCCCTGCCTCCCTCTCTCCCTTCCCCCCTCCCTCCCTCCTTCCCTGTCTACCTCCCTGCTTCCAGCTTCCTGTTTCCTTTCTTGCCGTCCTCCCTTACCTACACATTTCACCCTCGTCCTCTCTTCTTCATCAGCCCCTTCTGATCCCCTTTCTTTTCTTTTACTTCTCTCCTATATTTTTTACCTTTCCCTTTTTCAATTTCCCCTTTCCCCCTTCTACCTTGCCCCCTTTCCCCTTTCCATTTCCAGCCTCCCTCCCCACAGTATTTACCTCTTCAGTACTATGACTACATTTTCCATTTGTTTCCTTGCTGCTACTTTTTTTTTTTTTTAAGTTTAGGCGAGCATCACAGATCCTTCCAGCTCTAAAAGTCTATTATACATTGAAAATATAAGTGTCTGGATATAGCGAGAGTAATACAAACGAATCAGTGGGTGAAATGGAGTATATCTAGCTCCCCCCGTTGGAAAAGTCTCTCCAAATCTGAATAAAGTTGTTAGGTGGAGACGGCAATGGAATGCAGCACAAGTCATGGGAGCGTTGTGGTTGATTTAGTGAGGGGGGGGGGGTCACACCGCACAGACTGGCCCGGCGAGATGATGTGAAAGAAAATGGAAGTGGGGGGGGGGAGAGGGACTGCCACAGAAAATGGGACGGGGAGGGGGTGGCAGGGAGGCTGGTCACTTGAAATAAACCTGCACCATACCTTTATCTGCCACCACTAGCTTTTGTTTCACCGTCTGTGTCTTGTGTCAGTCTTGTCCTTTTCCTCTCGTATGGTTTTACCCTAACAGAACGACGAATACACACACACACACACACACACACACACACACACACACACACACACACAGAGCGTGGGAAAAGGTAGGCTATAACTGGGAGCACCTATAAAATCCCTTGGGCAAGATATTCGAAAATTGTTTTCGTTATGACGTTCAAATTATGATTTCTAGATGATTTCGTTGTTATTACAGTAATTACTTACAATAGGCCTACTTTTTTGCAACTTAAAACATAAAGTGTTAAGAACTTACAATCGGTTATTGGAACGTGATGTTACTGCCTAACGAACACAGCACATTGGACTTTACGATGACATTCGTTGGGTACGTTTTTCATTAAAATAATTCTTTCAACTTTTTATTAACGTCTAAAACTGAAGACATACGAATTTTTCCACCAGTTTTCGAAAGTGCTGACACTCATTGGTGACTTTTGCTTTTAAGTTTAATCTAATGAATTCCAACGCCGTTAAAGTTCATGGTATACGATAAATCTAATGATGTAAAATATTGTAATATACTGTAGTCTTTTCAATTAGGAGTGGTGCTCGGGAGTATTCCTTCGCGTGGTGGCACTGACATAGCTGGGCGACTCCACTGCTCCCGCCCTATCCCTTGAAAGGGAGACAGTGGACTGCAGGTGGGGGGGCAGCTTCAGCCTGCAGTGTAATATACTCATTTTTTTATTTAAATCAAGGCGAAGATGCACTTGACAGGTTGGTGATGACTGGCTGAATGCAACATGTCCGAATAACTTATTTACTAACCCAAATTTCTCCCTCATATACATGTTGTCAATTAAGAATGCTAACGAGTAATGAGATTATGAAATAATGTTGCATTCAGTCAATCATCACCAACCTGTCAAGTGCATCTTCGCCTCGATAAAAAATACTGAGTATACTGTAGGTTCACATTTCATATGAACCTGGGGTTACTACTACCACTACTACTTCTACCACTACTACTGCTATTACTACTACTACCACTACTACTACTACTGCTACTACTACTACTACTACTACTACTACTCAGTGAGAGCTATCTTTCAGCTCCCTGCGACCCCCGCTGGCGGCTTTATTGCCATTAAATTTAAATGAAAGGAAAAAAAATGTCGTCAAGGGTAAGAAATCGAGAAAATGTTGGGGTCTACCGTTCTGGCAAGTGCCGCCCCGCCCCTGGACAGCGACCTAACCAGCGGAACTGATTATGCCGGCATTTTCAAGGATGGATTAACACCTTCAGCCCGAGGACGTCTTTGTTATTAAATTCTTGCAAACACCGGGCGACATTATTCAGCCTGAGGCAGGCTTGTTGAATTGGACGGCTGAGATGCAGGCTTCTCTAACCCCGTTACTACGAGTGTTTCTCCGCTAAGCTGGATAAAGATAGTCTGAACAAATGAAAAAAATTCTTCCTAGAGCTGGGAAGTTTACGTTGCTTTGTACAGTTTAGTCCTTATTATACGGATCAACTTCCTTTTTTTTCTTTTCTTTTTTTTTGGTACTTCGAGGCTACGGCGCCACACACAACTGACTAAAATCGTCTGGCTTTACTTGGAATATAATAGTAGATTTGTCCCAACAGTGTGAAGCTAATAATGATATACCGGTTCTCAAACTATCCACAACAGTATACAATGCTGTTTGTCTCACGGCACACACACACACACACACACACACACACACACACACACACACACACACACAAACACACACAAGTACACTTCATCTTCGAGTAGTAACCAATATGTTTTTCTCTGTATGATTACGAATGCTACTGGCGTTAATGATTACCTGCATCACGTTAGGCAAGATACTCGTACATACTGGTAAGAGCAGCATGTGTTTACTGTGTTATTGTTGTTTCTGTTCTACTTGGGTATTTAAATCTTCACACCACCATTCTGCTTTCTCCACAAAGTGTCGTCCCCCTATCCTGCCCCACCACTCACCACAGTTACACTGCTTCCTTCCTTCCCACTCCACCCTTTTGACCTAATCATCATCATCATCATTCCATCCCGGCCACATTTCCCTCCAGTACATGGTGTGGGAGGAATCCAGGGTAGGGAACAGGGTAATACTATAACTATTGAACCATTTCAGACTTCAGGAATCCCGGCTCCAGCACACATGACAAGCAATCAATTCAAGGAAAAATACTTCCCTATCGTGGTGGATAAAGATAACTCCGTTTGCTGCCAAAGTACAAAACAAGAAACACCTTTTAATGCAGCACAGACTCCAACCGTATCTACAGTACTAGCACATCTCCTAAGATATTTTTTTGTCTTTAGACACGCTCCTCAGACACACCCTAGACACACCAGATGCACACCACACACACCACACACACCTCAGACACTCCTTTGGGTGCGGTAAAAGTCGATGGAATTGAGAATGTGACACTCATCAAACTCCACATTGGCAATTTACCAGGCTTCATCCTCGAAATGTGCATTGATTCAGCCAGTGAGTGACACAGTTAGGGGCACACCAGATTTGGCAGGGTGTGTGTGAGCGGCAGGAACGGGATGTAACCCTTTGTTACGTTGATCGTCATACATAGTGCATCAAACCACTTCTTTTTCTGTCAACTCTTCTGCCTCCTCAGTATCCACACTTCTCTTATTCACACATACATATATATATATCTTTATTCGCCTCTCCCTAGAACTTAGTGACTTCAGAGTTGTTATCTGGAATTCACTGTCTGGATGAGAGTAATTTTTTAACATATTGTTTCATAATATTAATATCTCTGATAATACGAAGATAATCTGAGGTGTTATAACTGAATGAAAAACTAAACATGAAACAGGCAGGGGCGTACCTAAGAGGTGGGGTGGGGGTGGGGGTGAGCTACTGTATACGTCACTACAACAAAGTTTTATCAAAACAAACTATGATCTACAATACATACACCGATATGAGATATGATTTATGCTGCCTATTTTTGGGGAGGCAATTATGTATCTAAAACGGTGATAGACTACTTAGAAAAGGTTATGGCAGCCTTAGTGAAGTCATGCATGTTCAGTAACCACTGACCTAGTCTAACTGTATATTCTGAATATGGCATCAGAGCCTGATTGTCCAATCGTGAGGCTTGCTTAATAACATGGTGCAAATCATGAGTATTCAAGGAAGGAAAATGACACTTGGTGGGAACTGGAGTTAGGCTGTAGAAGCAACAATGCAGGCTGTGTGCTGAGGCCAGTGACTCACTCAAGTAACACGTGGAGAGAGGTGACTTGATGCACCCAACCACAACTGCTACAATTACACCAAACTCAGTCAGTTCACCCAACGAGCACAGACCCATGTGAAGGGAACCCTGATGGGAACTACAGCAGGCCAACCAAATAGACTGCTGGGTGCCGTTGACAAGAACATCAGTTACTGCTGCTGCTGCTGCTGCTGTGCTGCTGCTACTATAGCTACTACTACTACTACTGCTACTACTACTACTACTACTACTGCTGCTGCTGCTGCTGCTGCTGCTGCTGCTACTACTACTACTACTACCACCACCACCACCACTACTACTACTACTACTACTATTATTATTTTTATCATTATTATTATTATTATTACTATTACATCTACCCATAGGATGGCGGGATCAGGGCACTGTTGTGCTGGGCGCGCACCTGTCTTTCTGTGTCTGTGTCTGTGTGTGGACAAAACACGAAGTTTTGATCTGATGGGGATCAAACTTGCTGAAGGCGTTGAAGTGCTGCCCAGAGGATGACTTAATGTTGTATAGAACAACTGGTCATATGTCAAGGCCACAGCTTTGATCCAGTGTCAGTGAAACAAGATGGAAGGGTTAAGAACAAGGGAAGGATGAAGTGATTTGCCTTTGAGAGTAGTCAGTCAAAGGTCAAGACCATAAGGCAAGGAAAAGCGTTCGAACTTATAACACGAATAGTCCTTAATCGATTTGGACCAAATTTGGTGGAAGAGTTGAAGATCAGTAAAAGATGAAGAGACTGGATTTAGAGAGCAGTATATCTAAGGTCTTGCTCACAGGGCAAGGTCAGCTCACACAGTTTACATTCAGCTTGGGCCAAACTTGGCTGAGGGTCAGACCAGAGTGAACCACTTCGATTATAAAAATAATCGACCGAATATCAAGGTCACACGGCAGGCTCAAATATTGGGCCCTTATACCACCTGCAGGGTGATGTGTGCTGTCTGGGTGCTGTGTGTTGCTATTACCCCACCACCACCACCACCACCACCACTTATGATAGCAGTGCGAGTATTATATTTTGCTCTCGGTGTGTGTGTGTGTGTGTGTGTGTGTGTGTGTGTGTGTGTGTGTGTGTGTGTGTGTGTGTGTGTGTGTGTGTGTGTGTGTGTGAAAAAGATAATTAAATAAGTCTGGATGTGATCTGAATCAAACGAAGGAAAGAATGAGGATCAGTTGAAGGGCTGACTTGTTTTTTCTAGAAGAATAAGTCAAAGGTCAAGGTCAAATAGCAAAGTCAACTTAAAGTTTGCATCCTATTTTGACCAAACTAGACAGGGCAAGGCAAGGATGAAGCGACTCGATCTCTAGCCGTGTGTGTCTATATATGAGAAAAATAACTAAAACAACTATCATGTGATTTGGGCCACATTAGATATAGGGGCTGACGGCCAAGGGTTCAGCCCACGGTTTTGAGAACGGAAAGGTCGAGGTCACATGGCCAGAACAAATTAGAATTTATTTATCCGATTTAGACAAAATTTTGATTCAAAGTAAGGCAAAGGATGAGATCCGATTTTGAGAACAATCAGTGGAAGGTCCAAGTCACAGCACAAGATTAAAGGCTAAAGTCAGATGGCAGTTTCAACTTAAACGGTTTATATTCGACGGAGACAACACTTCCTGGAAAGGCTTCAGGACACAGCAAGGGTAAAGGAAATCGATTTTGAGAACAATCTGTTTAAGGCCAAGGTCACAGAGCATGGTCAAATATTTAACCCTATGGCTCAGACAGCTTTGATTCGAGCTCAGCCACTCTTGGTGCACGGAATGAGGATCAGCCAAGGATGACGAGATTCGACTTTGATGAAAATAAGTCAGAGGTTAAAGTCACAAGGTAAGGTAAAGCTCCAACAATTCTGATCCAGTTTGAACCTAACTTAGGGGAAATGTTGAGGGTCAGGCAAAAATGAAGCAACTCGATTTTGAGATCAATTGATGGAGGTTAAGGTCATAGAGCAAAATCAGTTTTTCGGCCTGGAGACGAATCTTGCAGGGTGTGGGCGTTGTTCTTTGAGGGCTCTTTCTAAATTACTGTTATTATTATTATTATTATTATTGTTGTTGTTGTTGTTGTTGTTGTTGTTGTTATTGTTGTTGTTGTTGTTATCATTATTATTATGACTATTATTATAATTATAATTATAATTATAATTATAATAATTATTATTGTTATTATTATTATTATTATTACAAGTAGTAGTAGTAGTAGTTGTAGTAATAGTAGTATTAGTAGTAATTGTATTAGTAGCAGTAATTAGTAGCAGAAGTAATACTGATAGTTGTAGTACTGTTCTTGTTATTATCACAAACTTCATCATCGTCCTGACCCAATGATGGGAAGAGGTTGGGTCCAGTGAGCAGGAAAAGCGAAAAATATCAAAAAGGAATAACTGATCAACGGCACAGCCACTGACATGGACCACATACACATTCACTCATCATGTAGATCCACCAGAATCCTGACTCTTGACAGGCATAATCATCCACAAATAAGCGCTTCATATTACCATTCAGGATAGTCATTCCTATGACTATCAGGTTAAAAGAGGGTGCCAGCCTTTCTCAGGCTCTCCTTCGTGTAAAACTCATCCAAACAGTTCAGTGTCCTGTCAGCACCGAAGCCTCACGCTCCATGTCTCGCTTTCTCAGACATTCATTGGCCATATCTGTCCACCTTCTTAGTCCACTAAGCCTCTTCCCACCTTCATGCTGACTCATACATACCATCTTCATACTTTATACTGTATATCAGTTCATTCCGTATGATCATACCAAATTAGCATACTCTGTTCAGCTCTGTTATTCACACAGTTCTTTATTCCACATCTTTCATGAATCATACTAGTTTTTATTCCTTCCACCCGCCGCACTCCACACATATACAGTGATTACTCCTCCCCCACTGCTCTAACTCCAGACTTTTTGCTGTTATACCACACAAAAGTCTCACACCCATACGTTTATGTGACCACCCAAACTCCTTCATGCAATCCTCTTCCATCTCCCACACTCAGACATCTTTTTCTAACCAAGTCTTTCATAGCACCAGTCACTTTCCTTCCCTATATTACTCCACTTTCCACTTCCTTAGCATATTTACCTCTCTTCTTTATAACTGCATCCAGGTACTTAAACTCTTTCATCAAATCAAGCCTCTCTCCTTCCCCAACATAACGCTAGGAACCATCTCTCTCAGTAACTTTCTTTTATCAATATTTACAGTACTTTCTAAGCATGACGTCTCCGAGACGTCCAGAAAGCGCCACAACAGTCCGTACAGTTCTTGTTCACAAAGAAGTAACCCATCATCATCATACATATTAACTGAGGTACAGCACCTTGCATTATTTATTATTATCCTCATTCCTTCTTCCTTAATGCGAGTATTTACTTTTCATAATCCCATCAATATACGAGTATCCAGACACAGATGGGCCATCATCATCATCATCGTCATCATCATCATCATTATTATTATTATTATTGTTGTTGTTGTTGTTGTTGTTGTTCATTAATATCGTAAGAGTTTTATATAATCAAGTACATTACTCATAATGTTACTTTTCTTGTTGCTAATTATTTTTACCCACATACATTGATTTCATTCCCACACTTTAAATCTACATGGCTGCTTCTGCTCTTTTCTGTAAAGGTCTTCTTCGAGGGGCTTGGTGGGTGTTGCAGAGTGTTTTACATCTGAGGAAAGAGGCTGGGTAGATGTGTTAATAGCAAGGCAGGACCACCTCATTAGGGGAGCAAGGTTTGTGTGATCCATATATCCATGTAGCTCGCTCGCTCTCTCTCTCTCTCTCTCTCTCTCTCTCTCTCTCTCTCATTCCTTCTTCTTCCCTTGTTTTCACCTCCTTCTTCTTCCCAAGTTCCCTCCTCTCCTTTTTTTCATCTCTCGCTCACTTATCGCTGCTTTCCCACACTCTATTCCATGTGTCTGTCTTTTCCTTCCCTCACCGCCTTCTCCCCCTTCCATCCTCTTTCCCCTCGTCACTCACTCATTTTCCCCACATTTTTCTGTGTTTTCTTCCCTCTTTCATTCTTCCCTCTCTTCCTTCGCCATTTCTCTCACTACCACATCCTCCCTCAACCTCTTCCCTCCTTCCCCCCCTCTCCTCTCCATCCTTCCTCTCCCCCCTACACTCTCTGTCTGTCTGTCTGTCTGTCTGTCTGTCTCTCTCTCTCTCTCTCTCTCTCTCTCTCTCTCTCTCTCTCTCTTCCTGCATCAAAGAGACCCGCTGTCACGGGGGCCCACGTGACCTCTCTCTCTCTCTCTCTCTCTCTCTCTCTCTCTAAGTCAAAATATAGGTTTGAATACCGTATAACAGAAAAAAATGTATATAGTGTTGCCATCACCCTACCGTCACTTGTTCCAATAGAAGAATTACACCAGCATTTGGAAAAGGAGGATTAAATAAAGAGATACAGCAGTTTTGGCTGGATTGATAGATTGATTGAGAGAGAGAGAGAGAGAGAGAGAGAGTAAAACAGTTGTCTGCAGTCGTCGAGGAAGAATGGGAGTCTTTAACCATTGAGTGTGTGTGCGTGAGAGAGAGAGAGAGAGAGAGAGAGAGAGAGAGAGAGAGAGAGAGAGAGAGAGAGAGTAACTTGGGGTACGCATGTGCACTTCTACTGTGTACGTAAGTGAAGGAAGATTATGTGTAGGCGAAATGAAGGGACCAGTATGTGTATGAGTCACTGGTGGGTAGGCTGCTGTCTGTAACCACTGTGTTGCTTCACTCACACATACACACACACACACACACACACACGCACCTCCCCGCAAATACTGATTTTAATATAACGCTAGCGGCAGGTGGTGGCGACCATCATCCACTCACTTGATGTAGTGCTGCCTGCATCTTCCTTCACTTTTATCATTCTTTTTCTGTGTCTGTCCTTCTCTCTTCCTATTTCTTCCATCTTTCCTGTCACATTTTATTACTCTTCTTTCCTTTTCAGGTGGCTTTTCATTGAGGGTAAGCCAGGAAACCATTTACAATGTTGGGTGGTAACCATATAACTAACCCATACGTGTTCCGTACATGTCAACAAGTGGGTTGGCGGAGGGTTAGTGCCATCCCCCCCTCCCCGTAAAACAACCAACTGAGACAAACGGCCACCTCTTACGGGATTGTGGCGTCTGGTAGACAGTAAGGTAATAACACTGTATGGTATATCTATAAATACACTTAGCTACACCTGCTGAACAATCATGTATATTCGAGCAAGCATGCGGCTATTTTGTAAGATTATATATTTGCACACACACACACACACACACACACACACACACACACACACACACACACACACACACACATATATATATATATATATATATATATATATATATATATATATATATATATATATATGTAGATATATATAGATATATTTATGTATATACTGTATATATATAGATAGATAGATAGATATATATAAATATATATAATCTGCATCTCCTCTGTGTATGTTATACGTGTTTTTGCTGTAAGTGGCCTTGATGGGTTATATATTAATTCATTGTTATTTTAGTTTGTGTGTGTGTGTGTGTGTGTGTGTGTGTGTGTGTGTGTGTGTGTGTGTGTGTGTCAGATTAAATGGAGGGAGAGTTGGGCGGGGAAAACACCGATTCTAAATTAATATATCTTTTTGGGATTGAATTGTGGTTAAAACAGCTTATATTTTCTTTTGTCTTTATTCATACATGTACCACGGACATCTACTGAAGCGAATCTGAAAGTGAATAAATAAAATACAAACCCTTTTTTGATAATGGTTAACTGCTAAGAAGACGTCTTTAACCTGCTGACTGGTTAGCACTCAGCGTCTTGTGACCCACACCGGGCTGAATAAAGTCCTCTGACGCTGCCTGGGGTAAAATGCTGGATAATACACCGCCACGACAGGGTTGACATGCTTTATAACTGCAACCCAGCAGCTGTGCCGTGTTTATTGTTCCTATTGCAATAAAATCCACTTAACTAATTACTGTGTGTGTGTGTGTGTGTGTGTGTGTGTGTGTGTGTGTGTGTGTGTGTGTGTGTGTGTGTGTGTGTGTGTAACTAGAATGTTACTGGTAAGTTTGTATGCTTATGCGTGTGTGCAAGTACATGTGTGCCTAATGTGTATGCATGTGAATTGTTTATCATGTGATCTGAGTAAGAGTGGGTGCGTGCGTTCGTGTGTGTGTGTGTGTGTGTGTGTGTGTGTGTGTGTGTGTGTGTGTGTGTGTGTGTGTGTGTGTGTAACTACAGTAGAATGTTACTGGTTTGTATGTGTACATATGCGTGTGTGGGTGTACATGTGTACCTGATGTGTATATATGTAAATTGGTTATCATGTGATCTGAGTAAGAGTGGGTGAGTGAGTGCGTGCGTTCGTGTGTGTGTGTGTGTGTGTGTGTGTGTGTGTGTGTGTGTGTGTGTGTGTGTGTGTGTGTGTGTAGAGGGTTTAAGTCCTTCATCTCCAGCTTCTGACACTCTCCTTTCCCCTCCCTCTTCTCCTTCCCCTTCCTTTATTCTCCCCCTCCCCTCCTGCTCACCCTCCCCTTGCCTCCCCTCTCCCCTGCTGTACTCCTCTCCTCCCCTTTCTCTGGCCTTTTCCTTCCCTTCGCTCTGCATTTCTCATCCTCTCATATTCACTCCACATTTCTTTCCTTGTCCCCGTTCCTCTTCCTGTCCCTTGCATCTTCCTTCATTCAAAACATTTATTCCTCCCTCTTCCTGCCCTCTCATTCCTCTTCAGTTTATTTCCCTTTTCAAACCTTACCCTTTCAATGCGAGACGTATTGTTTTGGATAAAATCGTCTGTCGGTAAAAGGCTGTAATACAATAAATTTCATTGTTGTGTATCGATTAACGGCGCTTGTATCATACCTCGTAACTACGAGAGATCTAATAAGCAGCTAATACAACTGTCTGGCGGCAACATAACGAATTACAGGAAGGAGCACGCAAAGAGTACAACACCCGTGCCCACTAACTTGTCTAAGGGCCGAATATTTAGCTTTCCCCTGTGACCGTTACCTTCGGCAGAGTACTCTCAGAACTGAAATGCTTCGTTCTTGCCTGACCATTAACCCTTCCACCAACAATGATTCATATCAGATCAAAGCTGAGTGACCTTAATTTTGACATTTGACCTATTCCTGTGACTTTGACCTTTGACTGACTGTTCTCAGAATCGAATATCTTGATCCTTGTTTTAACATGAACCCTTCCATAAACTTTAATTCACATCGGCTGATAACTTTTCAAGTTGACCTCTTTATACCTCTGACCTATTACTCGCAGAAACATTTCAGCCTCTTGGGTGGTGTTCATATAATTCAAGAAGGTTTATATTGATAGAAAAAATATTCTCTTGTTATTTTGGCCACACAGACACACGGGAATACGGCGTCCACCCTGGAACCAAACCTCCACACTAATATTCGCGCCTCACCGTGGTGTTGTCAGTCACATGAGAACTTCGGTTTGCCGCGCGGGTGTCCCCAGGGCGTCGATTGCCTGTCTGCTGTTGATGTTTCTGCTCGATCAGACAGACTGAGGCTGCATAACACCACACATACGGGTGGAACTTTGACCTTACCTTGTGACCTTGACCTTTCACTGATTGTTCTCAAAATTAAATCCCTTTGTTCATGCATGAACCTTACCTCCTCCACTATGATTCAGACCAGACCATAACTTTTTCAGCTGATCTTGCCCTGTGACCATGACCTTTGACTTTTCCCTGTGGCCTTAATGGTTAGGTTTGGAGATGAATTCGTGCATGGAATTCTTGGTTCAGCAGCAGGTGTACATGTCAGTATATATTAAGTACAATAGCACAGTACTTCGGCATTACTTAAAAAACGTCATAATATGCCACAGTTGCCCCACAAAATAGTATCTGTCATCCAGCAAGCAACAGCAACAACAACATAAATAATAATAATAATAATAATAATAATGATAATAATAATAATGATAATAATAATAATAATAATAATAATAATAATAATAATAATAATAATAATAATAATAATAATAATAATAATAATAACAATAATAATAATAATAATAATAATAATAATAATAATAATAAAAAATGATGATGATGATGATACGAGCTCATATGACCTTCCGATTTTTGTCCTGCTTGAGTCGGTATATCGTAAGGTATGTAAGACAAAGGTGAAACAGGAGTGTCCAGTAATGCAGCCTAGTACAGTGTAGCATCAGCGGTTAATGGAGTCTTGGACAACTCACCTCAGTGTTTCAGACTGACTCTTTTGACGCTATACAGGTGACTTATAGGTCCTCGAATGCGAACTGCTAAGTAGTATATTTATCTTTATTTACTGTGGTGGCTAATATATATATATATATATATATATATATATATATATATATATATATATATATATATATATATATATATATATATATTAATTGACACTCACAGAAAATTAATAGCAGTATAATATGATCCTACATGGAACCCAAAATTTTATTTGAATCTACATTAATGATCTTTAATTTTTGTTTGTTCTCAGATTTGAATCTTTTCATATTTGCCTTATCCTTAACCTTTTCACAAAATTGGTCTAAATAGATCAAAAAACACTTAATTTGACTTTGTCCTATGACCTTAATCTTTGACCTACTATACAAAAAAAAAAAAAAAAATGACTAGCTGATTTGCAACTCTTCCACCAACTTTGGATCGGAAAAAAATTCTGAATTAATTGGTTACCAAGCACATTCAAGCGTCAGACTTTGACCTTTTCTGTGACCTTGACCTCTGACTGATTTATATCGAAACTGAGTCATATCAGTCTTGCCCTACCATCAACCCTTTCCCCAAGTCTGAATAAACGTTGTGTAAGTTGATTTTGCTGGTCAAGCTTTGACGTATCCATGTGACTTTGACTATTGACTAATTGTTCTAGAAACGATATACTTCCTCATTAGTTGACCTCCAACAGTTCTACCAAGTCTGACTAAAATCCAATAAAAACTCGGAGTTATTGTGTTCACACACACACACACACACACACACACACACACACACGCTTTTGCTTCGCAAGCTCGGGTGTAATAAACACATTAAATTTTGTCAAAACCTTTGACATGGCTCCTCATGACACGTTAATTAGGAAAGAGAGAGTGCAGGGCAGTGGTGTGAATATTCTAATATGAACGGAACCTTGGCTACAGGAAAGGAAGCACTGTAAAATGTTAGAATTACTGGTGCGTACAAATATTTGAGTCAGATTAGTAACTTGTACTGTAAACAGAGGACTGCATCAGCTCTCATTTATATATAAGACTTAGGCAACTTTAGGAATCACTGGCAGTATTAGTAAATTTTCTGATGACGCAAAACATCTTTAAACAACAACACCAACAAAACAGTCAACTCACCTGGCTGTTACTTGTATATACTGTGCTGTATGTGCCATCACATGGATCTGGACATACTGTGAAAATGGTGATAGGATTGATTATACAACTCCAGCCCTCTGGCGGCTTCCCAGTGGAGAGTATGTTCGTCAGGCATTAGCCAGATCATAATAAAATGTAAACTATTTAATGTTGCCAAGCCCGTCGGATACAATAAATACATATTAAACAAGATAAGAGGGAGCAACCAGAGGGTGTAATACACGTCACCACCAACTGGTCGACTGGCCAAATATTTAACTTACCCCAGTGGTCTTGACCAGTGGTTGAAAAGACAAAATGAAAGACATTAATAAGGTCTTGTGTATTTTTCATACAGAGCAGAGTACGCACAGTTGATTTGACATTTTGGTAAAGAAATAGTATGAATATGGTTTTGATGCAGAGTACTGAGTACATGAAATAAGTTGCCCAATGATGTAAGTGGTGCTGTCTCGACTACAGGTTTGCTGAACGGTCTCAATAGGCATATAAAAGAGAAGGGTTAAGTACAAGACTCGTTGCAGTCACTAAACCACTCTCGTCAGAATTATTATTATTATTTTTTTTTTTTTTAGATTCCCTTACAAAAGACTCGGATATTTCTCTTTCATCCTTTCCTGTAAAATTTCCTTGTCAATTTCTCTATACTTATGAGTTGCCTAGTCTGAGCCACTGATCTACTGCAGGTATTGTTTATTGCTTTGTTTGCTCTCATCTCAGTCTATCTATCTTTCTCTTACTCATCCTCCAATATTCCCCTCTCCCCCCCCCTCCAACCCCTTTTCATCCCCACATCCTCTCCTCCACATGCACCGCCCCCCCTTCTTTCCCACCTGACGCACCCACAGCCCCTCTACTTTCATTCTCCCCCTTTTCTCCTTTTTTTTTTTTATGCTAAGGTTTTTCTCTTATTCCCCACTTTAAAATCTCTCTCTCTCTCTCTCTCTGTAAGCCATCTTCCATCTTCCTGTCATTTCTTCCTCTTCCGCGTCTTCCTCTTCCTCCTCCCTTTTCTCTGCTCCTCCCCTCTCCTTCATCCTTCTCACACACTTCTTACTGTCTGTAATCCGTTGCTCCTCCCCTTCCCTCCCAACTTTCTTCCACTTTCCTTTCTTCTCTCTTCCCCTCACCTCTTAGCTCAAAGTCCCCTCCCCTTCTTTTCTTTCTTTCTAATCTCACTTTTTAAAAGCGGCGGAATATTAACATTAAAAGGAGACGAAAGGAGCATACAGCTTTCACACTAGTTCGACTAGCTTTTAAAAATGGGCTTTTCAATTTTTCAAAGCCTTTATTCTACTCCCATTTCACTCGTATCTTCCCTCCCCATCCTCCATATCTCCCTCTCTTCTCTCACTTCTTTTTTATCTACCCTCCTCTTTCTCATTTCCCCTTATTTTTCTCCCCTCTCCTTTTGTTCTTCGCTCCCTATTTATCCTCCCCTCTCTCTTATCTCCCCACTCCGTCCCCTCCCTTCAGTTTTCATCCTTTCTTCATATAGCATGCTCTCTTCCCTTCCCTCTCATCCTCTCCTAATCTCCTTTCCGCCTTGTCTCTCCGTGTTCCCCCACCTCTGTGGTGTTCCCACCACCCCTCCTATTCCTCGTCCTCTCTCCCTCTCCATCTCCCTTCCTCCTCCTCCTCCTCCTCCTCCTCCTCCTCTCTCTTTGTCTCTCCCCTTCCCTCCTCTTCTCTCTACCTTCCTCTCTCTCCTTTCCACCGTCTTTCTTTTCTTTTCCCCCTCGTCCCTACCCCCTCCCTACCCTGACTTGGTTGTAGTGGCGAGGTTGCTAAGAGGCGCAGAGGAGGGGGGGAGGGGCAGAGGGGAGAGAACGAGAGAGAGGGGGCGAGAGGGGAGGGAAACGCGGGGAATGGGAGAGTAGGGAGGGAGGGAGCAAGAGGGAGCAAGGGGGGACATTAGAGGGGTGGCAGCGACGGGTTCCCACGCACGGCTGAGTTTTCCCACGGTACCCTCCCCCATCCCCACCCCAACACCCTCCATCCCTATTCCCACATCCCTGCCCCACCCCACACCACATCCCCTCCTCCACGTGTACACTCCGCCGCCTCATCTCCACCACAGTGACTGACACACACTTCACAGAGGCCGCCACAACTTGGGGTGTTGATGGTGAGGTTTAGTTAGGGTGATGTAGCGACCTGATGGCAGAGGAGAGGAATAAAGAACTCTGACTACCCACCCTAACCAGCAAGAGGTGTGAAGCATACCACCAAACCTGCACCACCACACTTGCATCACCACCACACCTCCACCACCACCACAACCATCACATCTGCACTACCACCACACCTTCACCATTACCACTATCACCACAATCACTTCCACCACCACCACACCTACACCATCACCACCACCACCACACCTACACCATCACCACCACCACCACCACACCTACACCATCACCACCACCACCACACCTGCACCATCACCACCACCACCACCACACCTACACCATCACCACCACCACCACACCTGCACCATCACCACCACCACCACACCTGCACCATCACCACCACCACCACACCTACACCATCACCACCACCACCATACCTACACCATCACCACCACCACAACACCTGCACCATCACCACCACCACCACACCTGCACCATCACCACCACCACCACACCTACACCATCACCACCACCACCACACCTGCACCATCACCACCACCACCACCACACCTACACCATCACCACCACCACCACACCTACACCATCACCACCACCACCACACCTACACCATCACCACCACCACCACACCTGCACCATCACCACCACCAACATACATACACCATCACCACCACCACCATACCTACACCATCACCACCACCACAACACCTGCACCATCACCACCACCACAACACCTGCACCATCACCACCACCACCACACCTACACCATCACCACCACCACCACACCTGCACCATCACCACCACCACCACACCTGCACCATCACCACCACCACAACACCTGCACCATCACCACCACCACCACACCTGCACCATCACCACCACCACCACACCTGCACCATCACCACCACCATCACATCTGCTTCACCATCACCATCACAACACCTGCGCCATCACTGACATCACCACACCTGCATCACCACAACAACAGCTACACCACCACACCTGCATCACACCATCACCACCACACCTATACCATCATCACCACCACCACCACACCTACATCACCACCACCACCACACCTACTCCACCACCACCACCACCACACCTACACCACCACCACTAAACCTGTACCATCACCAATACACTTGCTTCACCACTACCACTACACATGCACCAACACCGCCACCACCACACCTGCGTAATCACTAACATTACCACAACTACATCACCACAACAACGGCTACACCACCACACCTGCACCACCACCATCACCACCACATCTGCACCACCACCATCATCATCACACCTACACCACCACCACCACCACCATTATCATCACACCTACACCACCACCACCATCATCACCACACATAACCACCACCACACCTACACCACCACCACCACCACACTTGCACCACCACCACCACACCTGTAAGACCATCACAACCACCATCACCACACCGATACCACCACATCCACCACACCTGCATTAGAATAAAGCAGACGCCTTGGACTGAAAAGATTAGGAACCATATCAGATGTACAGAAATAAGTGTACATCATCATCAGCATCAGCATCATCCCTACCTTATTCCCACCTAAATATGAGGTGAAGGAAGTCGAAGAAATATGGTCAGAAGATGGTTATTAAAAGTATGTTGCCACACCAATATTATTTTTTTTTTATGACAGTAGCATGAGAGAGAGAGAGAGAGAGAGAGAGAGAGAGAGAGAGAGAGAGAGAGAGAGAGAGAGAGAGAGCAGTGTACTCCCTCACCTGCACCGTTACTGCCACCACAGCCACAACATAACTTGCGATTATGTTGTTTTCACACCTAAGATTTGCATTTCTAGGAGAATCACAAGGACTGAGAGGATTCAGCACTCTCTTGTATTCTGTGTAACAATGAATCTTAGTTACGATCAGAGACTAACTAACCAACATTACTATTACGACCCCAGAAGTACTATCCCCACCACCACAACTACTACCACCGACACACTACCACTACCATCACCATAACTATCAGCATCATCATCACCATACAATCACAACCCCCACCGCCTCCGTCTTTGTCACTATCACCACCATCATTATCATCAACACCATCACTGACTGCCATAACCACCACTTTCGCGGCTATCACCACAATCACCATCATCACCACCACCATCACTGTCCCTACCCCCATGAGCGCCACCATAACTACCATCACCATAATAACTGTCATCACCATCACCTCCATCATCACACTCTCACCACCAAACCCTAACACAGTACCCAATTTTTCATTTCTACACAATTTCCACCGCTTATGCAACGTAGAGAGAGAGAGAGAGAGAGAGAGAGAGAGATTTAAACTGAGTGATAATATAATGTGTAGCTTACGTTAAATGTGTGTATGTATGTGTGTGTGTGTGTGTGTGTGTGCTCAGTAAAGCGTGTGTACTGTGTGGTGCTTGTACTGGGAGTGATGGGCCTGTAATAACTTGTACTGATGCATTACGGAAGGCTGTTGTAAGTAATGTGATGTGCTTACTTACAATACCTTATGCTACGTTGTTGTGTGTAAAAGTGGTGTGTGTGTGTGTGTGTGTGTGTGTGTGTAAAGCATGTTTGTGTGTGTGTTTGTGTGTGCAGGCATGACGTGTGTGTGTGTGTGTGTGTGTGTGTGTGTGTGTGTGTGTATGTGTGTAAAGGATGTTTGTGTGTGTGTGTTTGTGTGTCGCAGGCATGACGTGTGTGTGTGTGTGTGTGTGTGTGTGTGTGTGTGTGTGAGTACTCGTAATGACTTGTGTGCTTACTATGTGTGTATGTGTGTGTATTTGTCGAGGTATGTGTGTTATGCGTGTGTGGAAACTGTGGAGTGTAGCCTGGTTCGGACGCAGCGGCTCCAGACATTGCCTTATATGGTCATGGCAGTGAGCGCGACCCCCTCCCCCTCCCTCCATCCTTTCCCCCTCCCTCACACTCTCATGCCTCCCCCACCACTTCCCCTCCCTCTCTCATATCCCCCTCCCTCCCTCCCCCTCTCTCTCAGGTCCTCCCCCTTCCCTCTTTCACTCTTCTGTCCCCTCCCCGTCCCTTCCTCATCCTCGTCCCTCACCCTCCTCCCCTCCCCTCTCCCCCCACTCATCCCCTCTCCCTCGTATAACCCTCCCTCCCTCCCACCACTCTTTATGCCCTTCTCTTCCTCTTCCTATACTTTCATTCTATCTGTCATCTGTCCCTTTGCATGCTCCACTCCTCTCCCTTTCTCGCCATGCCTCTCCCATTTTTCTCTCCATCTCTAAGGTCCCTTTCTCCCTTTATCCATGCCTCTCTTCTCCCTTCCCTCCTCCCCTTCCCTCCCTCCGATAATTTTCCTTCTGTCTCCCTCTGTCTTCCTCCCCTCTCAGCCTCCCCTCTCTCTCTGAAGCACTCAATCACCCTACCCATATACCTCAGCGTGAACAGGTCTGTCAGGCCCATCATGGAATATTTCTGTGTGTGTGTGTGAGAGAGAGAGAGAGAGAGAGAGAGAGAGAGAGAGAGAGAGAGAGAGAGAGAGAGAATGATAAGAGGGCGGAAATGTAGGAGGCGTGAGCTGATGTGTCATGAACTCACATCCTGCCACACCACTACACCACACTGCACCATTACACTACACCACCAGTACACCACACCACCACTACACCACTACACCACATCACACCACTACACCACACTGCACCATTACACTACACCACCAGTACACCACACCACCACTACACCACATCACACCACTACACCACACTGCACCATTACACTACACCACCAGTACACCACACCACCACTACACCACAGGACACGACACCACTGCACCACACCACCACACCTCATCACTACACCACACCACCACACCACACCACTACACCACACCACTGCACCGCACCACACCATAACACCACCACCCCACCCACACACCACACCATTATTCCATACCCGCACACCATTACACCATACCACATCACACCATTACATCACACCACATCACAACACAACACACCACATCACAACACAACACACCACACCAATACATTGCACCACACCACTATACTACACTACACACCACATCAAGACCACACCGCTTCACCACACCACACCGCTGCACCCCACACCACCACACCACACCCTTACACTACACCACACCACTGCACTTAACCACACCACCACACCACACCACACTCCTACAGTACACCATACCATTACATTACTATATCACACCATACCACGCCACACCATTACACATCACACCACACCACACCACCACCACCAACACCACACAACCATCACTACACCACACCACTATATCATACCACTATACCACATTAGCACACTACACCACTACTCCACACCATTACGCATCACTACACTGCGCCACTACACCATACCACAACACATCACTACACCATACCACTACACACCACTACATCACACCACTACACCACACCACAGCGCTATACCACAACGCACCACACCACACTACACCACACCACATCACTAACCACACCACTACACCATATCACACCACTGTACCGCCCCACACTACTACACCACACCACAATACTATACCACACCACTACATATCACTGGACCACACCACAACACCAAACCACAGCACATCAAACCACATCACACCACACCACACCACATCACTCCACATCACATCAAACCACACCACAACACACCACACCACACCACACCACACCACATCACTCCACACCAAACCACACCACACCAAACCATAACACCACACCACTACACCCACCACCACATTACACCACACCACCACGCCACACCACACCTCTACACCAAACCACTACATCACACCGCTACACCACACCACTATGCCACACCACATTACTACACCACACAACTACACCACACGACACACCACACCACTGCATCACATCACTACACCACTACACAACACCAAACCACACCAAACCACTAATCACACCACACCACATTACACTACATCACATCACTACACTTCACCACACTGCTGCACCACTCCACACCACTACAACACACCACACCACTACACCACACCACACTGCTACACCACACCACACCACCACCACACCACACTACTACACCACACCACACCACTACACCACACCACACCACACCACTACACACGACATCACACCCACACCACATCACACTACTACACCACACCACACCATACCACACCGTTACACCGAACTACACCACACCACTCCATACCAATACACCACACCATACCAGTACACCACACTGCATCAATACACTACACCAATACACCACACTATCAATACACCACACCAATACACCACGTCACATCACACCTCTACAGTACAGCATACCGCTACACCACACCTCTACACAACACCACTATACCAAACTACACCACACCACACAATTACACCTTCACTGCATCCCACCACTACACTACACCACGCCACTAGACCACACCACACCACTACACCACACCACGCCTCTAGATCACACCACACCATAGCACACCACTATGCCACACTACGCCACTGCACCACCCCACTACTCCGCATCATACTAATACACCACTACACCACACCGCACCACTACACCACACCGCTACAACATACCACACCTCAGCACCACTCCCCTTTACCACACCACTACACCACACCACAATACTACATCATACCAAACCACCATTACAACAGTACATGATTATGCCATATCCCTTCAGTTATACCAGCCACATCTTGTCTTATAGTGGTATGTGTACAGGTCTTTCAGCCGCCACCATACAGTACGCGTGTGTAGTCTGGTCTCGTTCTCTTCAGCTGTGTCCATACCAGGTCTGAAGGGTGCTGTTGACGTCAAAGGGGAGTCGTGTTCACCAATATCCTTCTCTTTTCATAGTCTGGTCATGCCCTTTGGCAGGAGTTGCCTAGTATGGGCCAACCTGCCTCGTACATTATTTTAACATAATTTATTAAGTATTATCTACAGCACTGACATGTAATACACCTCGGATAGCCAGCTAGGATACTGCGCGAACTGCACAGATGGCTCTTAGCAAATCAGATGTCATACAGCCAGCGTGACTGCCTATAGTTTGGCCTGTATAGAGTGTTTATATAAAATCTGTCGATGACACACAGTATCTGATAATGCAACATCTGCAGGGAAGACATTCCTGCGAAGAAAATGTACCATAAGATATTTTGTATGGTGTTTAATGGGTTGTGTCATGGATTGTGGTCACTCCTGCCCGCAGACTTACCAATATGGCATGAGTGGCAGGAGTGGTAGAACAACACGTGTCATGAATATAGTTTTGGAAGTATAGGACAGAACAAAAATTTGAATAACAACATAAATACAACAGCAGCAACAACAGCAATAACAACAATAATACTACTGTAAGTATAAAATAATAAGAAGAAGATAATTAATATTATTATCATCCTATAATCCTCCTCATTGATATCGTTATTATTATGATGATAATACTTCCAACAACACATCATCCTGAAGTTTTATTTTCCACCTAAGGATGGGACGAATTAGGTTCTACAAAACTAGGAAAGTATGAAAGTGAGAGAAGTGTTGGCCTGACAGCACCGCCAGTGACATGGCCGACACTCACTGACACAGCCCTAAGGCTCACAAAATTCATCCCTTCAGTTCGTGAAATATATATCTATCAATTGCCAGACGCCGCAGTCCCGTAAGGGGTGGTCACAAACAAATCGCCTCCATGTCGTCCTGTCCCCCACCATTTCACTGCCCTCCCCCCAGCTCACATCCCTCTCTCCACTCCATCCCTCCATCTCATCCTCGCCCTCCCCCTCCCTCTCACCCCCTCCACCTCACTCACATACACTCTCCTCGTTAGTCTCTAGCTTTCCACACATGGCCAAAGCACCACAGTGTATTTCGTGAAATAGTAATAGTAATAATAATAATAATAATAATAATAATAATAATAATAAAAATAATAATAATAATAATATCCGTATATATATCTATATATTTTTTCTTCAGTAACCGCAAAAACAATAATGGCAAGCAATTCATTCATCAGTCATCTAATCTTTACCTCATCGGGAGCAATTACAGACCCGGGGCTAGACCACTCAGTACCGACATACAAAGCGAACATGACCAGCCTCGGTAGCTCTAGAGTGGCATTATGTGTGCAGTAAACCCCAGCCATCCACCGGCTTTAAACCATTTCGAGTCCCATCCGGTTGGAGCACCTTGATTCACTAGGCCACCAGCCGATGTTTGGCTATATGGTTACCACCTAGCATAATATGGGCTTCCTGGGTTGCAGGAAACCATCTGGCTTGTCACTCAATATAGAGCCACCTGAGGGTAGCAATGCATCCAGTGACTGGATGATGGGTGTCCCCGAGTACCAAACAGTATTAAAAAGGTAGATGTGCACTTTGTTCCTGTGCATTCAGGGAAAACATGGAACTGCATACCTTTTCCTTTGATATGGATGACAATATGAAAGACTTACAAAACATTACTGTTACTAAAAGATGCTAGTGTACCGATGTAAAAGCGACATGATAGCTATGGTGGCATGTGTGAAGGGGTGATATCCCAGGAAACACCCAGTGAGTCGTAGCAGCAGCAGCAGCAGTAGTAGTAGGAGGAGGAGGAGGAGGAGGAGGAGGAGCACTGGTAGTAGTAGTAGAAGTAGTAGTTAGGCGATGGGAGCCCATTCTGTAACATATACAGTACAATGATATTAAAGTAATGGCTGCCTTCCTTCCCCTATTTCGTATCCTTAATAAGTTCTGGTGGAAAGCTGGCCCCTCTAATATAATGGTAGAAATTTTTATATAGTGGACGACATTATCAAGGAACCACACGAACCAAGCCGGAAGTTCCGTTGAAAGCCATGTGCTCACTTTCCATATTTCTGATTTTTTTTTTGGAGAGGGGGTTGAATCACTAAGGGGTAACGCTCCCCAAATATTGCCTTACAGATGAGAGTCTACTGTGCTACGTGGACTAAGATATCGAAGCCATAATTGCCTTTCTTCCACTATCCTGAGAAATTTAAGGCTGGTGAAGGGAGGGGGGTGGACCCGCCTAAAAATCCTGGTTGGAAAGTGTATATAGTGGAAGATCTTCCCAGTAGCCAGACGAACTCATCTGGGAAGTTTCATTCAAATCCATCAAATAACGTAGATGGAGTTAAGTTACACACACACACACACACACACACACACACACACACACACACACACACAGGATGAATCTCGCGCAAAGGTATCGGGCGAGTTGCCGAAAATTATACCATCCTGCTTCTCAGGATTGGCAATAATAATGATGATGATGATGATGATGATAATAATAATAATAATAATAATAATAATAATAATAATAATAATAATTGTAGAGGTAACAGTAATGATAATAAAAAGAATAAGAAAAAGAGCGAAAAAAAAGCAGACGACAAACAACAACAACAACAACATGATAGTAATAATAATAATAATTATAGTAACTAGAATGCCACACAGTAGGGCGCATACCCCCGCCAACGCCCTATCTCACAATGTTAAAGAAAGTGAAAAAAAAAAAAAAATCCTGGATCCGCACCTTTATCCGGATTTTCATCAATATTATTGGAGTGTATTCTGGGCCAAAGCCCATTCTTCTACCAAGTTTCGTGAAAATCCGTCCAGTAGTTTTTGTGTAACCTTGACCACAAACAAACAAACAAACAAACGGACAGGGGTGAAAACATAACCTCCTTGGCGGAGGTAATAATAATAATAATAATAATAATAGCTTGAAAACAAGGAGTCCTATCGTCTGTAACAACAGAGTGTAATCTCTGCTGTAATGGTTCACTTTATACAGCACTCAGTGTAACCAGATTCAGATGAGATCCACAATGCAGCAAAACTTAGTGGATTTATTTTGAAGTTTGTTCTCATGTGTATCAAAGCCATCATCAAATTACTTGTTGCCTTTACACGAATGTAAGGAATCGGGACTCAGCTGTTCCCAGAATTAGACACACTTCTGATGTCTGCGAGGCACCTTAAAGATGCTTCTGGCCCTCCATACAGGGAGCTGCCCCTCTAAGACACCCCCTCCCGTTTCTAAATCCTGGATCCGCCCCTGAAAGGGGAGATGAACTAGGAATAACATGCGTTATCAGTGCGACAAAGGCCAGTGTCATACGAGCCGACGCTCTGAATATGGTAAATTATGTGCTAGCTGGGACAGTGTCCACATTGGTCTTGTGATAGAAATCATCAGACCGGTGGAGGACAACTGTTACTAGATGATGATCTAAATGAATTTTTGATTTTTAAAAATGATTTTGACCTAACTCATATACAGTGATTTTAGGTGTGACAAATACATTCCTTTTGTTATGCGTTAACTGAACACATATCATATGGCGATTTGTCTCAGTTTGCTGAAGGCCGAAACAAGTAATATAATCCTGAAAAAGAAAATGTCAAGAGAGTCTGCTCTCGTATATCTTTTACTGAACCAAGGTAATGTCAGTTAAAGAAATATACCTTCCAAAGAATTTCCCTCAAAATGCAAGGTCTGGGCATTGATCCATTTACCTGGAACCCTTACAGTATGGATTCACACCTTCAGGTTTATGGGTATACATCCTCCGCAGCATCTAAAAAAATAAAATATCTTTCTATCCACCTATCAATCTGTCTATCAATCTATCTATTTACCAAACCTATCTATCTACCTACCTGTTTACTTTGACAAGTACATATTATTACTTACTTAGTCTAGAATATATAAGGCAAGCAGATGGTACAAAATATTCACCGGAGAAAATCGAGGATACGAAAATGACTGGTGGTTAATTCGCCCACTCCCATTTTTTTCCACTTAAGGATCACACATCACTGCTGTGGTTCTCTGATAATCTACTGTATATGACTAGTTTCTTGTGTCTATCTGACATGGACATCCCACAATACGTCCCACCGACATCACATTTTTGCCACATCATTCATATCAGTCCATACCACTTAATACATTCCTGTTGCATTTTCCCTACGTAATACTGCCTCATCCACCAAGCCAAATTATAGCATGCCACAACACATCACAATCACACTGGATTCCGATATAATACTACTATTCTATCACAGTGACACCTTCCCTATTACTCAAACTGCAATATGACATGCTATCCTTGCATTACATTGCTGCCTCTACACTCTACACTTACCGCACCACCCAACACTGCACTACGTCTTATTCCATTACTCCACTATAAACTCCACGCACTGTGTCTACTACCGTATGCTGTCTCACGCCACACTGTATTGCACTTTATCTCGTCACACCATTTTCCTCTATACCATACACCACATCTACCACACCATACCACAACAGATTCTACTATACCACACCACATTCCACTTCACCATACGCAACACCATACCACTCTACACCATTCCACACAACACCAACTTCCTCTAAAACGCGTCACATAACATTCCACCGTACTACATCGCACCACACCCCATCACAATGTATTCCACACCACACCACATCACACCTGCATCACACCACACCCTGCCACACCACACTGCACTTAACAGAACACTCCACAAACTACATCACATTACGTTTGCCGCCCTATCATTTACTGGCTGTCAATCCCACACCACACTTTCTGACAGCCCCACCACATCCCACCACATCCCACCACACCACACCACACCCCACCCCACTCCACCACACCCAACCGCACCTTATCACATCCCACCGCATCCCACACCACTCCGCCAAACACCACCAAACTGCACTTCACCACACCCCACCACGCCAGATCATACCCCACCACACCATACCCCACCTCACTACATTCTACTCCATTACACTCAGTTACACCACACCATACCCCACCACACCTCACCACACTACCCCACAATACTACAACACAGCACACCTCACCACCACATGCAGCCTCACTACCAGACCATACCACACCCCAACATAACCCATCACATCACACCCCACTCTATCCCAGCACACCCTACCATACCCCACCAAATCCTACTACACCACACCCCACCACAGTTCCCTCCACTACATCCCACAGCACCCCACCACATCACACACCACTTCGTTCCGTCCCGCCCCATCCCACCCCACTCCACTTCACCTCACCCCACCACACCCCACTACACTACATTTATTTCCACACCACCACATCCTCATACACCATGCTTCCACACCCCACCCCACCGCCACACCACACTTACCTCCACAACCCACCATATTTACCTCCACATCTTCACACTCCACCACACTTACCTCTACATCACCACACCCCATCCCTTCATACACCACGCTTCCAAACCCCACCCCACCACCACATGCCACCCCTCCACAACCCACCACATTCACCTCCACACCACCACGCCCCACCTTTCGACAACCCGCTCCTCCACACCCCAGAACACTTACCGCCACCCCAGAACACTTACCGCCACCCCACCACACCCCACTCCTGCCCACCCCAGCCCACCACAACTTACTCCATAACACCCAATTCCAGTACAATTCACTCCTCCATACGGTACCAGCCAACCACCTCTCACCCACCACACAATTTCCCCATCACACTCCACCCACCACGTCTCAAGGAACCATACCTCACGTCACTACACTTTCCTTCATTCCACCCCACCCCACCACACCCCACCTCACTCCATCACACTCCACCCACCACACCACACCCAACTGCACACCTCATTCACCACACCACATCCAACTTCATCACACCTCATCCACACACCACACCCCACTTCATCACACATCCACCACACCACACCCAACTTCATCACACCTCATCCACCACACCACACCCAACATCATCATACCTCATCTTCCACACCACACCCCACTTCATCACACCCCATCCACCACACCAAACCCAGCTCCATCACACCTCATCCACCACACCACACCCCACTCTATCGCACCCCATCCACCACACCTCACTCGCTGTTTGTTGGATACTGTGATAGTGACCACCCCAGACACCATCCGTCCCTTGTTATCACCCTCAGACTCCTCTGACATGAAGTCGTCTGGCATCAGCTGGAACAGAATGCTAGAGCTGTTTCGACCACATTCAGCATCATACACTTTGTTCCTTGTGTGGATATCGTTATTATTCTCAGGCTCCTGTGGCTCACTCTCTGCCGAATGTAACTGCCTGGCATTAGCGGGAACAGCATATTAGAGTTGTCCGAATCATCAGAGGTTACACAGCTATACCTGCTCTCGAAGTATAAATCAGGGATGTTTCCAAAATACCTCGACTTTTCCATACAACTGATACTTTAAATTTAGGGACACTGGCACAGCACATTCCACAGCCAGCACCGGCACTTCACCTCTTCATTCCAGTGACGTATATTTTACTCTTGCTGCTGACAGGTGATATTATTCAGACTGGGAGAAATCATTGGCGGTGCAGGAATTATAAATAAACACCACTACGCCGTCCTACTGTCAAATGTGACACAGACTGCATGAAACCGTATAGTGTTAACAGGTTTGAATTATAACAGACGTCATAGTAAAAGATGTAGTCCTCTGACGTCGTTAGAAGTATCAACTATTTTAGTCTTGCTACTTCCAGATGATTTTACTTTGTTCAGGAATGGCTTCCCATCATGTAGGGTTTAATAAGCATTTTTCTATAATTTATTGTTGCTTTAAACCCCGTCACTTCCTTGATATTTATGTTATTTAATTCTCAATGTCTCAAGATAATTTTTTTATACCTTAGTAAAGACTCTTCGATCAGCTGTGGTTAGACATATGCCTCCTTTTCTTTTCTACTAGGGGCTCTCGTAGACAATAAAAACTCATCTGATATCAGCAAAAATTATTAGAAAACAAGAATGTCACCGCACTGAACATAAAAAAAAAAGAAAAAAAAAGACAGTGACCTTTCGCGATGATTTACAGCCGTTATTAAAGTTAGTTCTGCAATGGGTAAGACGTAACCTCTTTTTCTTATATCATTATTGAGACACGTGATGGGAAATGTGAGAAGTGTGACCTTTCCGCTCACTGCTGATTGCGTTATGTAAAGAGGAATGCAGTGGCGTCATATCCTTTCCTTACAGGCGTTTTGAAACTGACTGATATTAATTATGGGTTTGCCTGCACCTCCACCACGTAGACCTTAATTTATCGTCTTGTGCCTGGATTAAAAAACTGAATGAGTCTTGGTGTTACGTTGGGCCAGCTTGATACAGTTAATACCCATTAACAACTTCAGTTTTATGAGGTAATTTAAAAATATACTCGTTTTATCTCCAGATTACTTTATTCTGCTCAGAAAGAACCTTTATTAGTAACGAGGTTAAGTAAGGCTGTATCTAACCCCTACACTTCGAAGTAGCATAAAATGAACAAAATCATCTGGCGACAGCAGGAATACACTCAAAACAATATGGCCTTGACGTGAGGGGTCAATGGCCGTATCCTCGCAGACATGACAGACTTCACACTCCACCTCTTGCTTACAGATTTTCACTGCACATTTCGCTTTCATATTGCCTACCTGGTAATTAAGTGATTATCGAAATAACTTGCAATAGTAACATACACTACAGTACGAGAGAATATCGGGGAGAAATATAACATAAACTGCTAAGGATGAACTAATACAAAATTATGTGCTAGTAAAAATGCTGCTCAAAAATTCTGGGGTATTTCAAAATATTTTTTTTTTTTTTTTTTTTTTATACAACTGGTGCAGTATATTGGAGGAAAATGACAAATCAGCTTCAAGGGTACCAATCAAACTTTAATAGGCTATTTACTGTGGGGCTGATAAAAAAGAAAGAAAAAAGAAAGCTGTGACATTTAGCGAGTACCTATCGTAGTGTGAGACGGGCCGTGTTCTCATGGGCTCTAAATGATCTCAAGCTGGTCTTTCTTACCCCTGTCACTGTCGGGGCAACTCTAGTGATCTATTTCAGCTAACTATGGACTAGCTTATTAAAGTGGGATTAAGTCGTAGGAGCCCGAATGTTGACGTGCTGTAGGGAAATTACTACACTGGCAGGGAGCATGTGGTGAAGAGCCTTCGAAGACGATGAAACACTGTCCAGGTGCGATATTATTCGGACACCAAGACGGCATTGTGTGTGTGTGTGTGTGTGTGTGTGTGTGTGTGTGTGTGTGTGTGTGTGTGTGTGTGTGTGTGTGTGTGTGTGTGTTGAAAGATTTGACCCATCCTGAGGCAAGCAGTGACCTCATCTGGTATCTGGTCTACTCCTTGCATGCTGACCTCAGATGAGAGAGAGAGAGAGAGAGAGAGAGAGAGAGAGAGAGAATGGTATTGATACATAATTACACAGATGCAGACTGCAAAATTTTTTAATCACTGACGGTTGGATTAGCCTCAAACTTAGTTAACTTGCTCTCGAATGGACAAAGTTTGGAGAGAAAAAAAAAAAAAAAACGGAAAGCAGAAGTTCTGTACCCACAAGGCCTCCCGTATGGCAATTAGCCGTTCATCATGAGAGACAGAAGCAACGCCCTGAAGATCAATAATATCCAAATGACATTTGATAACGGGAGCACCTTCAGAAAATTAAGTACTCCTAACAGTTTTTTCCTTTAAAAATGGCTATTTATGAACTATTTATCATGAGAATTCGCACATTTCTGTTGTCTATTTATGAGGTATTTCGCAGCAATTTTTGTCGTAGGTGAATTTGGTGGCTGAGAAGCAATAAGCTACCGGTATTCTGTTCTTGAGCATGTTTTAAGTTATGCATTATTTAATGTGTTCCAAAAGCCTGTTTCCTCCATTAATAATATTTCTGATGGAGAAATATGATACAAAAGATAACTACGTTCTGTGTCGACACAGCTGTGGCAAGCCAGGTATTATCCATGTTTAAATTATCGAACCCACAAATACTGAGGTGTGATCAGTCTCAGGTCAATGAGGTTTCAGTAAGGCTGGTCCCTCCCCACTGAAGCGTGACCAGCACTAATAGTTACGATCAAGATTAGGGGCACTTGCATCTCCCTAGTCAACACGACTGCTTTGCTTCAGCTTTCAGAATAAAATGGTTCACATGCCACAGGGTCCAGCCAGGTCCGAGGGACGAGGACAGACGAGATGTGAGTTGGGCAAGGGTTGGAAAGTTCATTAGTCATCAAAGAACAAGAGGCAAAAGCTGTCTGAGTGGTTAGTTAAGTTCATGTTTCAGGTTGCAGGTCTTTGTAAATTCATATTTAAGATCTTCTCCGCTATCAGGCTCTGAGTGCGAGAACTATTTGTGCGGGCTACTGAGGAAACACATGTTTTCAGCATTAAGGCTAGAGCAAAGTCACTTGACATAAACAAGCTTATTTATCCAGAAATTTATTTAATTTATTTACCTCCTGTAGCCAGCACTAAAACAGGCTAATTCAAATTGCTTTAAACGTACAAAAAATATATATTAATAAGATTGTAGCATTAACCTCTGTGTGTGTGTTTTTTTTATTTAATGCTCATTTATTTTATGGATTTCATAACAGTATGTTATATTATCTGAATACCAGTTGTATTTTGTCATAGGAAACAAAGTTACTTGATTTATTATTTTGCCATATATCATCATTTATAAGCTTAAATGACTCTAAAGCAATTAAGGTGACTCAGAACTAGGTCAGTGCAGCTACTCTAAACTAAGTTGCTATGATCTGTAGGCGTTATTTAATTGTAGGGAAAAAGCCTTTAGGAAAAAAAAAAAGCATGAGCTCATCCGGAAATATTTAGTGGTTGCAAATAAGTCTGTTTTAACAATGTCAGATCTGTCCTTCCTCCCGTAAACTATATTACGGCTAATGGGAAGCAGAACGACACTTGCATCACGAGTTTTCTTTATTATTTATGAAACAAGATTACTAATATTATTGTAATTTCGCTTTATAGTTATTGAAGATACTTTCAGATTTAATGTAAAACTGCATGTCCTGATCTTAACATACAAACCTATCCTTGATTGCATATACGAACATGGACACTAACATATTTTTTACAGTGATTTGTGGCTTCTTTGATGAAGGATATGACGCACAAACCCTTACTTGAAGCATTTAATGTGTTGATCCATCAAATTTGCACATTGTGACAACATGGCATCCTTTTAGTTACTTTATTCTCATGATATTCTCCTTTATTTCTGGCCAATGAGCAGTGTTCGTATTCAAAATAAAATTGCCTGGAGCTGGCAAGAGTGCACTACAAAAGTACACCCCTGATGTGAAGGAGTTGAAGTGTGGTAAGTCGCAGCCACCACACTGCACCAGCCTGGCCATTACACGCACACTATCCTGGACACGACACTGCCACGCCACACACACTCATATTTATACCTGCCATGTTTCCTTGCAGTGCTTGGTCCTAAATTATTTGTATGAAAAATTGAATGATTTTATCACTGACGCTGAAGTTTCTGTTCACACACACACACACACACACACACACACACACACACACACACACACACACACACACACACACACAGAAAGACAGACAGACAGACAAACAGACAAATGGTGTTGCAATAATAACAGACGTGAGGGCACAGTTTGGGTACGGAGGCTACTTGTGGCCCATCCATTCCAAACCTGTCATTCTTAAGCAGCTTACCCCCACCATTCTTCCAGTATTTCCCACACAACGAATGGTTTAACCCCATCGTTCTGATGATTTCACCTTTACGTTTTGTTCTTGGTACCTTTAGGACAATTACAGTAAGCTTACCAGAGAATTTTAAATGTGGATTGGTGAGAAACAGGCTTAATTAACCCCTCAAGAATAAGACATCTTACCTAAGGTAAATCAAATCGTCTGGAGACAACAAGAACAAACTAAAAACAAATCACAGTCTGCTCCACCTCGTTTGCCTCCCAGCCGCTGTATCCACAAACTTTATTGAGCTTAATACCTTCAGTCCGATGATGTACTTATTCTCGCCATCACAGAACGATTATCTTAAACTCTGGACAAACTTTTACAACAGAAGGGGTTAATGAAGGCCATATATGACCTGCCAGTTGCAAGTCTCCACAGGATTAACCAAAATCGTCTGTTGGTGGCTGTAAAATATGCTGTCAGATAGAAGATAACTAACACGGCCAAGTATTTCTTCTATGCCTTCAGTGTTTTCCACTCGTTTGCCTTCCACGGACAATATTCATAAACTTTCTCGTGCTTAAATGGTGTATAAAATTATCTGTTTAAAATTAATATTGTTTATACTTTTATCTTCTCAAGTGCAGCCGTTTTCCCTGCCTGTCGGTGATCTAGTGGGTTAAATCACCTCAGCCGTATGTAGCCAGTAAGGGTTGAGGTCCCACCGATGGCTGAAGCGTACTGGCGGCTTAATGTCATCCTGGGGCCAGTGACTACTCTCCCAGCCTTGACTGTCTGCACCTACCTCTATGGTCTGCACTAAGTGGTTTGGCCACGGACACCTGTGGCCCTGATGAGGCAAGATAGGACTACATCACTCGTTGGGTCGTATCGAAACTGCCTGGAGAGTCTGTAGCACCTTTTTCTCGGTGATTCATTTGGCCTGTTGTACCATCATATCCTCTTGTGCATCACAGGTACAGGATATGTGTATATTAAAATCATATAAATAACATACGAGAGAATTCTAAGTTGCAAATAGGCGGTAGGGAAGAGATGCTATACGCTCTCACGCCACCTGGAATGCGGTTCTTATCTCTACACACACACCCCTGCCAAACACCACAACCAAACCATAGTGCACAGTAAGGTGAAAAATTCGAGAAAGCAAACTTCCTGTTGGTAATAAAAATAACTTCTGCCAATACGTCCTTCACATTATATTTTTGTTGCTGCCAGACTATTATATTCAGATTAGAATCTCTCTCTCTCTCTCTCTCTCTCTCTCTCTCTCTCTCTCTCTCTCTCTCGAATGGGATAAAGTAAAAAGCTGTACCTAACCCCTGCTGTTGGAAATCTCTCTCTCTTTAACTGAAAAATATCACGAGAAGAGAGAGAGAGAGAGAGAGAGAGAGAGAGAGAGACCTACTGTATAGCTGATGGGGTTAGCTGTTGTGGACACGCGGGAAAATGGTTATATAACTCCTTCAATCAGATAGGGTATTTTTTTCATTTAATTCTTGCTGCATCCAGACGATTTTTTTCCACTCAGAGAGGGAGATTTGGCTGCGAAGGAGTTAACAAAGACGTAATCATTCCTTCACCCAGGACTTGCTCTCCAAAATGTATACAGTTTTTGGGGGGCAGCAAAAAAAAAAAAATATATCGTGGAAGTGAAGATATTTTCCTGCTGGGACACCACCAGTACTGTGTTCCAGCCAATGTCAGACGATTATATTGACGTGAGAGGAAATATTCATACCTAACAATGTCAGTACCGGTGCCATCAACCCATTTTTGTCTGCACAACGTTAGGATTCTTTTCAGAATAACTCCAAACGATTTCATTTAGCTGAAAGTGAGTCACAGGAGCCTAAGTGCTAATACTGATACAATTAACCGTCTTATGGTGGAGACAACTCTAGTATTCTGCATTCTATTACAACTAAACTCCAGGCGGTTTTATTATCTGAGAGTGAGTCATAGGAACCTGAAAGTGTTAACCTTTTCAATCCGATAATGTATTTTTTCATGTTAGTGAAGCAACCACCAGACTATTTAATTCAACAAGTTTACTCCACTTGCCGGGGATACTCGTAGATAAACTAAGTATATATATATATATATATATATACATATATATATATATATATATTTATATATATATATATATATACTGTATAATTATATAAGATCTTATATGAATACATTGCCAGACTGGCCTGTCCGCCACACTGCACCTGGCCGGTCAGACTCGGAGACTAAAGTTTGTGCTCCATGAGTTCTGTTTACCCAGCGGTATTAGTGGTGATATGCAGGTAACACACACTGCTGAGGGGTGTATTCCAGGCCAACAATGGGACGTGGCAAAATCTTATTACGTGGTTTAATCCCCCTCCCTCGTGTTGATAGGCACTGAGGGTCGTATTCAAAGTGACAGGAGATTTCGTAACACCTCTTCCTGAGCTATTTATTTTGCATATCACACCTGATTATCCTCTAGTGTGTTAATGATGTGATTCGTGTCAGTAACAAATCGACACAGATAACATACAAGGGAAGTGTGATGTGTACTAAGCAAAATACACAGCGGTGGTTCAAGTGTAAAGCCTCCTATGCCACCTACCCTACTGCTCTTAATCCTGACCCTCCTCCTTCTCCTCCTCCTCCTTCTCTTCCTCCTCCTCCTCCTCTTTCTTCTTCTTCTTCTTCACACTGCAGGTTCTCGGCCACTCCCACACAACACCCCGCCTTTGAGAACTGTAAGTGGATCGTTCAAATGACGGTGGTAGTTTCACAACATTTATCATCGTAATGGACTCCTCCTCTCCAAGTGGTGGTGTACACTAAGTAAACGTTTATAAAAACTTACTCAGCAGTATTGAAAATCCCTTTAGCCTCTTCAGCACGATAACGTATTGGCTGTATTCTTGCAACTCCCACATGATTTGTTAATTTAGTTTTTTTTTTTTTTCTTTTTTTGTCGTACCGGATGGGCGCTGAAGGCTGTATATGACTCCTTCCCTTCGACAATCTTCCCCTCAGGCGAATATAAAATAGTCTAAAAATGGCAAGAATTAGCAAAAGGAGCGTCAAAGATCACAGCACCAACACAGACACTCTTGGTCTTTCCTTGTGACACTGTTTTTCTTTTATCGAATCATTTTCAAAGTCAGATCACTTCATCCCTGCCAGACTCAACCTTCCACCGAGTTTGGTTCAGTTCTGACCAAAACTGTCAGATCTGATTTTTCCTTGTGAACTTAACTAGTGATTTATCGTTCATGAAATCAAATTACTTCATCCTTCCCTGACCCTCAACTCTTTCTTCTTGTTTGTTTAAAACTCGATCAAAATTTTTTTGAGTTACGAGGTATATTATTCATACACAACACACACACACACACACACACACACACACACACACACACACACACACACACACACACACACACACACACACACACACACACACACACACACTGAAAAAGGTATAACTGACAAATGTAAGGAAGAACCCAATTTGTTAATGGCAAATTGAAACAAAAGGAAAGAAACACCAAACTGAAAGTAGGAGAGGTCTATAAAGATGCGGCAATGCAAGCTAAAGAAAGGGATTTTGTGGAGGGGGAGGGAGTGACTAGAAATGTAATGATAGAAGATATGAAAGTGGAAGTGTAGGAAGTGTATAAATTACTGGAAACTCAAGATGTAAGGAAAGTCCCAGGACCAGATGGAATCTCTAGTTGGGTACTGAAGGAATGCAGAGAACAACTGGCGGATAACATTCACTGTTTAATTGTGTGTTCTCTGGAAGAGGGGAAAGTGCCTCGGGAATGGAAGAGGGCCAATGTGGTACCAATTTATAAGGGAGGAAACAAGGAAGAACCCCTGAATTATAGACCAGTGTCCCTGACCAGCATGGTTGCGAAATTGTGCAAGAGAATCATGAAAGACAGATGGATAAAATATCTGGAGGAGAAGAGCGTTTTGGCTGAAAGTAAGTTTGGATTCAGAAGTAGAAGGTCGTGTGTTTCCAACTTGTCGAGCTTTTACTCAAGAGCGACCGACGTGCTACAAGAGAGAGACAGTTGGGTGGATTGTGTGTATTTAGGTCTGGAGAAAGTCTTTGACAAGGTACCCCACGAGCAACTGATGTGGAAATTCACTTCCTGGGAGTTGTTTCCCACAAACATTTAATCCACTTCAATTCAAATCCAGTTGTTATACCGGTAAATATTTTATGAATGGAGGATGCCTTAAGGCACATGGACTTTTTTTTTCCCCTTTGTTTTTCCTTCCTCCATTCATTATCTATAAAACAAAAAATTGGAGCACACAGGAGGACTGAAGGGAAACCTCCTGGAGTGGATGAGAGACGTCTTGAGAGGCAGACAAATGAGGACAGTAATAAAGGACAAGATGTCTGGATGGAGGGAAGTAACAAGTGGAGTCCCACAGGGCTCAGTGTTAGCACCAGCAATGTTCCTGATTTACGTAAACGATATGGTAGATGGAATGAACAGTTATGCAAGTCTGTTTGCTGACGATGCAAAGATCTTGAGGAGAGTAGAAGTTGAGGAAGACTCTAAAATGGTGCAGGAGGACCTGGATAGGATTCATGACTGGAGCCGGATGTGGGAAATTAAATTCAACGCAAAAAAAAAAAAAAAAAAAAAGTAAAATATTGGAAATGGGTAAAAGTACCAAGAGACCACCACTGAATTCTTTGATGGGCAATGAACCAATCACAAAAGCGAGAAAAGAAAAAGACTTGAGAGTGCTGGTCCAGGATAGTTGGTCACCTGAAAAACACATTAACAATATAGAGAGACGTACAGTCTCTTGACTAACATAAGAGTAGCATTTCCTTACATGGGCGAGGAAATGATAAAAAATAAAAAAATGATAGTGCCAAGATCCGCCTCAGGTTGGAATATGCAGCAGTAGTGTGGTCCCCACACGAAAAGAAAGATATAAACAAGATCGAGAGAATACAATGAGCAGCAACCAGGATGGTCCCTAGCATGGCAAATCTGTCTTAGGGAGAGAGGCTGGAAAAGCTGGATCTGCCTTCCTTAGAAGAAAGGAGAGAGAGAGGCGACATGATTGCGGTGTTCAGGGCCAGGATAGGAGTAGATAAAATTGACAGAAAAGATCTGTGTCTATGGTATGGGAGAGTAACAAGAGGACATTAAATGAAACTGAAAAAACCAAGTTGCTTGAAGGATATCAAGAAATACAGTTTTCCATATAGATGCATAAATCTGTGGAATAGCCTGGACAAAGAGATCGTTCAGTCTAAAGACTTAAACGAGTTCAAAGCAAAATTTGACTTATTTAGAAACAGAGACGGGACCCCACGAGCGTAGCTCATTTCCTGTATATCATAACCAGGTAAATACACATACACAAAGCGAAAGAGAGAGAGAGAGGTAACAATACACCCCCACCCTACCGCGTTGTTAATGTCGTGACTCCAGGATCATCTGGGCATGAACCCGGTGAACTGAAGGCAAAGACTGTCTTGCAATTCCCCTACAGTCCACTGCTCCACTTCCTGGGGAAAGGGAGAAAGTTTAAGGACGTTATTTGATAATTTGCTTAACCCTGGTCTATATGGCCGAGCGGACCCATTGACCACAGGTAAACAACTGCTTCCGTGGGGCCGTCCGGCAGGCTCAGTACAGTACATACACCGTGCAGGGATCCGGCGTCCCCATGTGGTAGACAGCGCTTCACCAGGATCGATCAGGGTCCTTCCCATGGCGAGATGCAGGGGAAATATTTGGAGGTATGGCTGCCGGGTGGACGCCACGGTTGCTCCACCCAGAGTGCACGGTACCACTTCGTGTAGGCTCTATGTCAGCACCAAAGGACGTTAGTTTAGCCAGGCCGAGGAGCCGCCGGCTATATCTGTGCCACCACGTGAAATCATCCATCTCCAGCACCACGTCATCGTAGCAACGTGACTAAATAAACAAAGACTGCATTTGCTATTCCCTCAGGTTGTTAAAATAGGTCAGCTTGAGGAGCTTGCCAAAGATGACCAATATTTGCTTGGAATATCATGTGTATTTTATGATGATGTGATGTATAGATGCATCTGATTGTGTGTGTGGTGGTGGTATACACTTTAACCTTTCATGGTAGGGACAACTCTCGAATCCAAATCCGTATCGTCTAAAGGTACCGAGAATAAAATAAGTACGTCATCAGCCTGAAGGGGTTAAATTGTGTCAGTATAAACACTCTCAGCCTCCTGTGACTCATCCTCAGCTGAATATAATCGTGTGGACAATCCTAAAGACATCTCGACCATGGCAGTGTCAAAATGAACGAACGGTGATGTTGCTGAGAGGGTTGTTATCCGTCTCCCTGCTCGTGTTTAAGTGGCATTCTCGTATTGTAACGCCAACTGACACCTGACGATATTAGTCTGGTGAGAGTGAGTCGTAGGATCCCGAGACTGTTTAGATGGACAACGTTGAGTGTTGTTGACGGTGTTATCCCCGGTGATGTCACTCATGTTTTTCCCCAACTCGTGTTAACCCCAGAATCCCAGCCGCCGTATCACCTCCACTTCCACCTGATAACAACCCATATGTCTGTTGGTAATCTCTCTCTCTCTCTCTCTCTCTCTCTCTCTCTCTTTCTCTCTCTCTCTCTCCTAACGTAATTTCCATCTCCACCCTCTTTTCCTTGTACATGCATTTATTTGTACAGTATACTTATCCCTCAAGTTAATTCTACGCGATATTGCCCACGTCTCAGTCCCACTGGTCAGATCATCACACACTTTTATGCAAAACCTTATTACCAGTTATTCATTATTGCCATTAACCCCGTTCACCACCTTGACCTCCAGACACTATTATGCAGCATTAGGGAGATTATTTAATTGAAGGAATTGGACCACTGTGGGTTCTTTTAAGCTGAATAAAATCGTCTGAAGTTAGCGAGAATTAATAGAAAGACTTCCGCGGGTTGTGCGTGTTAATTACCATCTTACCTAACTGAATGATCAATTTTAAGTCCATGCTACACAGACATCACATATGTTTATACCACATCGCATGCTCCGTCACTCGGCTCTACTCATCGTAATATTTACTCTCACATTTCACCAGTTACACACGTACTTCCTCTCGTAATAACTCTGGCCTCTCATCCCCAGTGACACAGCTTCATCTACGAACGGGAAAAAATCACAGTAAATCCTCCTTATAAGTCGCATTTTCTTACTTTTTTTTTTCTTGCTAGTAAGTCGACAATAAATTAAATAAAAGTGCTCGGTAAATTTCCATCACCATCTAAAAACTAATTATGTATTTTTTAGATCATCTAGTTTAGGGAACCAAATGTATAGAAAAAGCAGCGATATTTTGGAACACATCCCGAACTGCAACTGTATCGTGAGGGCTGCCTCTGCTTCCCACTTTCCTGCCGCCAGTGTCATGCTCGTCCCTCTTCCCATTGCCATCTCTTTGACTTAAGTATTTCACACGTTAATAGCCAAAGAGTCCCTTTTTCAGACACATCCTAAGATCGAATTATTTATTACTGTTTTGCCCCATCATATGTTTTCTGTCAACGGTTCATATCATACTACATTATATTCAGAACACATGCCACAATACCTGTCATTCTGCTTTGTTTTAACCCATTTCTGCAACATAGGGAACAGCTGCCCCCACAAGAGAGACACGTCCATCACCAACACAGACAGACACATGACGAAATTAATCATGGTCAGACTTAACGCAGACCAACACCACATTCTACGAGGCGGGAAAAGACACTACAGCCCAAACTATACACCATAAATTAATCGTTTCATAAAGCTACAGGACTCACTGAAACACACCTTCCGTCTCCCACATATACAAGACACCATCACGAGGCTCCAGGAATTACACAATGAAACTACCAACAAAAATAACGCAAAGAAAACAGAAAACTGAGAGGCCTTTGTAACAGCACTCAGCCTCTCCGCAGACCCGCCTTGGCTTTAAACAGTATCACTGAATCTTAAACAAGCACGTCAAAGACCCATGTGTCCATCACTTTCAACACCCATCACATTCCTTCATAATAAAAAGAACAAGTAGATATACTCGTGAACTACTACGCAATCATAAATCGCCTTACACAAGCACACACTAGGTCTGAAAACCTATGTTCTCTTCACAGACACTCCTTTCCACTTGCCTACAGCGTAACCTGCTTTACTCCATAACAGACATGTAACATTATCAAGTAAACAAAAAACTGCAAGCAAAACACAGGCCCGGATGGCATCAGCAACATTCGCCTGAAACATTTAGGACCACAAGGCATCCACGCCCTCACAGACATCAACAATTACTCATACGCATATTTTGCAGCATTCCCAACATTTGGGAAAAAGCAGTAATCGTCACAGTTCTTCAGCCAAATAAAGACCCAACACAGTCATCTTTGTACAGTACAGACCCATAACAATACTTAGCGTGCCTCCAATAACTGAACGCCTTTTTAATTAACCATCACACCTCATGTCCTTGTCCCCTCACAACACGGTCTTAGAGCGCTACACTCCACAAACACCTTCCGTTACTAACCTCACATAACAGGCATATGACTGCATCAACTCTGTGAGATCCACACAACATACACTTCTGACAACAATGAACATTAGTAAAGCCTTTTATGCCATCCCCTGGCGCAAACTGATTACTTAAAAACACAAGCATCGTGAACAAAATTAGTTGCTGGCTTGAACTGCTAATCTGGCTGACAAGCACAGTTTACACTCCAGAGCAGCTCACCACTAACATGGAGCTTTCCTGACGGACTTCCACAGGGCTCCGTTCTTTCACCTACACTCTTCAACCATACGTGCATTACATTCGCATACTCCAACTGCCCATTCACGAGTACAGTGCCTCATGTGCACATGACACTACCCTCATATCCGCACATCACATTGCAGACACTGCATGCACACAGCAGTAAGGCTACCCTAGCACACTTCAGGTATGATTCGAAGACAACAGACTGATATTCGTTCCAGCCTAATCTACCACCACACTCATTACCATCACCAATCATGAGAGCAGGTACTCCCCTGACATTGCAGTTAGAATCGTACCTATGCCACACACCCCATCCACTGAGATCTTTGAAATGACATATGACACTAGACTCACCTTCAAGGACCTCTTCTGACATCAAAGGGAGGTATATCCCCAGACTCAACACACTCGATATTACATGAACTGAATTTGGTTGACAAAAGGAACGTTCTCTCAACCCAACAAGCAGTACTATTAGATCGGTGGTGCCATGCGTCTCCCTAGCATGGGGTCCATCCTATCCTACCAAATTCTCGCTACAACACCTATCAGACCGTACAGAATAACGCTCTTTGAATCATCACTGGCTGCACCAATGGCATTCCCACAGCTCACTTATGCTTTGGACCTATATTCCTCCCAGTTATATAATAACTTGACAAGAAAGGCACACACTTCTACCCAGCAGCCTGCACTAGCACACAGCACCCTTGTCATTATATGACAGAGCCACACAAGACAAGTACAAGTACACATAAAACAATCACCACACAGTCATTACCAGAACCTTGTCCTTAACATCGTACCCCCAGGCATTTCAACACTATAGCTATGGAGAAACACCCACATACTCATTTCACGCATAGAGCAATACAACACCTCAATCAGAATGCTGTGCTACAAGTCCCCTTCTTGACATCACCCATCAGAGGTAACCTCAAACAGAGCTGGTTGAAGTAATCTAACTAGGCTTAGAGCAGGACGTCACCCAGCCCTCCTCAGTTACCAGCTTAGATTGGGGTTGGGTGGAATCAGAGATGACATGTGCCTCGCTTGAAGAATAGGCCCACAAAACACATCTTACAGCATGAAGCATTATTGCACGACACTAAGATGTAGGCACAACATCAACAGTGTAAGGAACCTATGGGACGATCTCACTGGAGCACTTCCTTATTGGCGGTCGAAGAGTCTGCTGGGCCAGGCATGATCAGGAATGAGCAACAATAACAACAGTAACAACAACAATAGTTTTCTACACCAGAAAAAGTGGAGCGCCACGTAGCCACCAGTTGCTGTGTACTGGTTGTGAGGGAATAATCAGGGGACTCCCCCGCGCTCATTTGTATAACTGTGTGTATAAGTTGCCTCAGTAAAGTTCAGAAAGTCTTACCTTGTATGTTCATACACTCAGTCTTGTTGCATTGTGTTTCAGTCATCTTGCTCTCTCAGTCAATATCAACATCGTCACTTTAACTATCAGCACGAGTGGTGAGTGGTGGCGACCATTGTCCATTCACTTGATGTAATGCTGCTTACTTCTTCCGTTGCCTTAATCATTCCATTCCTGTCTGTCCTGTCTTCCTACTTCTCCCTTTCCCTCCTGTCACTCTTTATTACTCTTCTTTCAAATTTAGTTGGCTCTGCACTAAGTGACGAGTCTAATGGTTTCCTGTAACCCAGGAAACCATTTACAGTGTAGGGTGATAACCATATAAGCATATTACTGGGTGGAGCCGGGTGAAGTGGAGCCTAATATAGTGCTCCTGTTAACTGAGAGACGCAAATGTGGCATCCACCCAGGAACCAATCATCCACATTTTTCCCTGCACCTCGCTGTGGCTAGGCTCTGTCAACCGCAAGGGAATATCGGTTCACCGCACAGGACGGCCCTGCAGGTACGGTTGTTTGCCTGTGGTTGATGGGTCTGCGCGGCCACACGTCTGGGGTTGATCAACAACAGCAGCAACAATCTATCAGCATGTAGAGTGCCATCACCGCCACCACCTGAACCTTCCAACCCTGTCACTGTTGGAGTTTACCTAAGTTAATACTGTCTGGGTTTTGGCCACAGTTACAGTTCTACTGTAAGTGTGCTTCTGTCCTTCAAGGGTAACTCAGGCCCCGTGGATCAGGCTCTAGTTCCTTCAATAACGCAAATAGTGCTCTCTCTCTCTCTCTCTCTCTCTCTCTCTCTCTCTCTCTCTCTCTCTCTCTCTCTCTCTCTCTCTCTCTCTCTCTCTCTCTCTCTCTCTCTCTCTCTCTCTCTCTCTCTCTCTCTCTCTCTCTCTCTCTCTCTCTCTCTCTCTCTCTCTCTCTCATATGTAACCTCTCACAAAGGATCTGTGTTCAAATGTTTCTGTTCAGTTTTCTCCTCACACACCGATTCTTCTACATTGCGTTCTCACTCCATTTGTGTTTCTCTTATTACCTGTGTCCATAGTATTTTTCCCACTTTCCTGCTCCGCTAGTCTTCGGTTACCTATACATCTTTTACTATTGTCACTGTATAATCTGTCCATCTCTCTCTCTCTCTCTCTCTGTCTATATGTCCGTCTGTCCATTGCTTACAGCCTCTGACCCATTTCATTTGCGTCCACAATAACGTATTCCGTTATCACTGTCTGTTGGGGAGGTTCTTTTGTAGGAATGACATTAGCTTCTGATGGGGACAGGAAACGGTACACACTAGTCAGCCTCCAAGTGCTGTGGCAAGCTAAACTTTTATAAATATATATTATTCTTAATTCATCATCATCACTATCATCATCATCATCATCATCATCATCGTCACCATCGTCTCATTACTCACTGACAACTTGGTTGGAAGAGATTTAAAAATAGGATTGGGAAAGTACAAAATTAGGACAGTCAGTGGGAACGCCCAACGAAATGGGTCACACTATCCACTCATCATTCAAGTTTGAAATTTTTGACTCCATGTCACAGGTTAGATGATCCAAACAAAAGTGTGTCTAGAATGCTACTGGGACAGAGAGATTCGGCTGACTGTCGTATTAAAACTGAGATATAGACTTGGTTTAGGGGATCTTCATACAAACCTAATCCATCTATTTTTATCACTCCCCAGTATTCATTTTTTAAAATAAATTTCCCCACCTCACTTATTCAAACCTTTACTTACTATTCCCAACCACGACCTCCTTGGCCTTCCACGCTCTCCTCTTGCCTCAGCCTTACTCACATACACTGTACACTGTTTTCACCATCCTGTCCACATCCAGCCTGGCAACCTTTACTGATCCAGAGGATCAGTTTTGTGTGTGTAATTCACCGGGTCGTAATTCACCGGGTCGGTCAGGATCACTTGATGGTCGTGATCGTCAGCTGTTACCCTCCCGGAAGGGAGCTGAGAGCTCATATAGTGTGTGTGTGTGTGTGTGTGTGTGTGTGTGTGTGTGTGTGTGTGTGTGTGTGTGTGTGTGTGTGTGTGTGTGTGTGTGTGTGTGTGTGTGTGTGTGTGTGTGTGTGTGTGTGTGTGCGTGCGCGCGCGAGAGAGAGAGACTGAAGTGACGTTCAGAGGTCAAGGGTAATCTTTTCATACATCTTTTTTTTTTTTTTTTTCAATCGAACTACTTTTTGTCTATTTTTTCCGTCAGTTTTGCAGTGTAGCCAATAGCAGTTCCAGCCAAGAGGAACTGTTGTGAAGGCCATGTCTTATCTCTTCATAATATCTACCTTTTTGTTTATATTTTCTCTCCGTGTGTACCCATCTGATGTCTTTCACTATCAGTTTATCTTTCAATCTTTCTACTGACCAACTCTCTTTATCGGTCCGTCGATATACTTACCGGTACTTACTGGCCTACCTCACACCTTTTACCTACCATCCAACTTACTCATCCACCTGCCAATCAACCAACTAATTTACCAACCAGCCTATCTGTTACCTACTAACCTTTCACCCTACCTGGCTATCTACCTACCTACCTACCAACACAATACTCATCAGTCAACCTAACTGCCATCCATCCTACCAACTGACCTACCTACCTACCGACTAACCTATCAACCACTCATCCTCTCACCTACTACCCTATATACCATCCTACCAACTAACCAACCAACACACCTCCACTCCATTGTGCTTGGCTTTCCTGATAATGTTCGTGCACAACCCCCGCAGTGTCTGCGTGGCCACTACCTCGTCAGAAAACAGGCGGTTGTCTGACAAGGCGGCATGAGTTGTGTTCTGGCAGATATAGCAGTGATACGAAACTCCTTGGTACTGAGAAAGATAAAAAATAGATACACAGATAAATAGAGGGATATGGAGGATTATGAGAGAGAGAGAGAGAGAGAGAGAGAGAGAGAGAGAGAGAGAGAGAGAGAGATGAATTTATTTGTCCCCAAAATATGATAGTTAATAAGACAGAAACTGGTAAAAATATAAAGCAAAACAATGATAACCTGAAAGCACTCAGGTAGTGCATTCCTCCGTCAGCACCAATACAAATGTATAATTTACGGCTGTATTCGTTTTTCCTACCAGACGAATAACTCTACAGAGTCATACAGTCCGTTAGTTGTACAATCTTAGTCTTCACCGTCACACAACTTCAGAGAAAGTATACCTCCAGCAACACTAATGAAGGTTAAAATTTATTCTTGCTATTGGATCCGGATTCACCCCAAAATCTAATTAACTCTTCGTTTACGTCCTGCCCGGCTACCCACCAGATTTAATTGGAATCCGATAACAAGTTTTTAAGATATCCTCTACACATACAGACAGGGCTGAATATAAAACCTCCGTCCAGCTTCGTCGGCGGAGGTAATAACATGGAAATTATGATGGTCGTGCTATCACAGGGAGGCGATGCTGAACCCCATCTGGCCGATGGCGCCTTTTGTATCAGTTTTAGTCCTGCTAATCACAAATAATATATTCAGTCCGGGACACACATAAAGAATTAGCTACAGCCTTCATTTACCCTTACAATTCAGATCTCAGTTACGCTGAATAAAATCTTGCGGAGTTATCAGGTAGGATGTATAAAATTACGTCATCATAGTGAAGGGATTAAGTACCTACCCTGACTAACACTGTGGTATGCCGGGGACACTCTGTAGCACCTGTGCTTTACCAGTTTCTTTCTACTCAAGACATGCTAATCTAAGTGTTATCTGTGCAACTGATGGTAGTCCCCAAAACACGTAAGGAGAACACAAGAGAACAAGATGGAACACCCAGAGTGCAGCACCAGCACCTGACACTTTACCTGCTGGCCAAACTTTCGACTTTGCCCTGTGACCTTGGCCTTGGATCGGTTGCCCTCAGTATCGAATGATTTCATTCGTGCCTGCCCATTAATCCTTCCACTAAAATTGGCCGAAATCAGATCACAATTGTTTAAAGTGACCCTGCCAATTGACCTTGACATTTGACCTCTCCCTGTGACCTTGTCATTTGAAAGATTGTTCTCAAAATCGAATCCTTTTATCCTTGCCTCACCCTAAATTCTTCCACAAAGGTGATCTGATCGAATATAAACTATTTAAGTTGAACTTGTCATGTGACCTTGACCTTGGCCTTTGACTTATTACGTGTATTAAAAAAAATTGCTAATTAACCCTTGCGTGATCCTCGGCCCTTCTACCAAGTTTCACCCAACTTATAAACATTGGTGTAACTGTTTTGTTCAGACCGACACATGGATCTAACTTTGACCTTGACCTGCTACCTTGACTTTTGACTGAATGTTCTCAAACACGAATTCCTTTGTTCTTACCTACCCTCATTTCTTTCGCTAAATTTTGTGTAAACTGGATATAAACTGTTTCCGCTAACCTTGCAAGGTCAGACATTGACCTGTGTGTGCGATCTTCGTCTTTAATCTTTTTTTTTTTCTCCTAAAAGATAAATTTACTCTTTGACTGACCCTAACCCGTTCCACCAAGTTTGGCTAAGATCGGACACAAAATGCATGGGTTATTTTTCTCATAAACGTGCGCATCGAGTAAAACATAAAACCCCCCTGTCGCTTCGTGAGTGCGGGTATAATGGTAGGTCATGACATGTCATGTAAAGACTGTCCTAAAGGAAGAGTTTGCAACACGCACCCTTAGTTGACTAGAATACCGGCACGGGGCTCGTTTGCTTGGGAGCTCTCGAACACCTTTCCTTAAGTGATTTATTTGGCATATTACACTTTAATTTTCTTAATTGTACTACCGATGCATAGTATGTCAATGTCAGAAAGATATAATTAGAATACAGGTGAGCATCAAGGTGTAATATGCAAAACAAGTCTTTGAGAAGAGTTGCTACGTAGGCTCCTCTTCTGAGTGGGATATGGCTTCTGCACAGTCAGGTCTGGTTCCGGAGTAATGCTGAGAGCGGTAATGTCAATGGGAAGTGATTTCAGACCTAATTTTTTTCATCAAAAATTTTAGGTCAAGTCACTAGTCGACCTTGGGAAAGTTGATTTAAAGGTGAAATTAGTGACTCTTTAAATATGACTCGTGAATTAGTGACTCTTTCATCAGTGACTTTAATTAATGACTCTTTAATCAGTTACTCTTATTACTGACTCTAATCAGTGACTCTTTAATTGTGACTCTAATTGGTAACTCTTTAATTAATGACAACTTTGTGAATCTTTAATTTGTGACACTTTAATTAGTGACTTCAAGTGATAACTAATTTGTGACTCTTTAATTAGTGACTCTTTAATTTGGGGCCCTTTATTTAGTGACTCTTTAATAACTATAATGATGTAATGTGCTGGTGTGATGTAATGCTTTCATAACTATAATGATGTAATGTGCTGGTGTCATGTGATGGTTTAACTCTCCCATGCTTAGACCAACTGTTGCATTCTATTCCTGCCAACGCCAGATTATTATTACTATTATTTTTTTTTTTTTTGGGGGGGGGGCTTAGAATGTGTCACAGCAGCCTGAGAGATGTGTTATGGGCGTAGTAACCCGTGATGAGGTCATTTGCTGGGGTTAAAATGAATTCCACTGATGATTTAAACAAAGGACGTAAGAACAGAAGAAGAAGAAGAAGAATGCTCTCCCTCACTCACTGCCCTCTCCGAAAAAAAAAAAAAACAGGAAAAAATAAAAGGAGGGGAAGGGGAGGCGGGGGAGCACCATAATTATTAAAAAAACAAAAAAAACAGGCATTTTTACTAGAAAGACAGAAGAGGAAGTACTATCTATGATGCTGTATCTAATTTACAGTTCTGGGAAAGAAACACTCAGTAGCAGAATGTTTTCATGATTAATCGGTCGTTTCACAGTCGTTTGCATACATGTTATCTTGACTTGGAAAAAAATAAAAAATGTCCAGGTATTTGTGGCCTCTTGTGTCGAAATGTTGGTTTAGCCGAGTGTTAGCTGAATCCATTATTTTTGCACTAACAACTGTTGGTGGCAGCGAATTCTAGTGTTCCACTTCGCAAACATTAAAGTATTTTTCCCTATATTAATGCTAAATCTCCTACCTTTGAGGTCATACGTTTATTTCCAATTGCAGGATCATTCTTTTTTCAAACAGTTTTCATAACTGACGTCGTCGAATTTAAGTTTTGAAAGCACTTGTATGATATCCCTTCTAAGTCTTTTTTCTTTGGGGGGGGGGGCGTAGAGGAAACATATTTAGTTTCTTCAGACTCTTTCATAGAACAAATATCTCAGTGATGTGACCATAGTGGCTTTCTGCTATATTTTACAGAGTTTGTCTTCGTTCTTATTGAGATTTGAGGAGAAGTACTGCACACAATATTCTAGGTGTGATTAGACTAGTTACTTATAAAGTCTGAGGATTACTTCAGGTGTTCTGTAATAGAAGTGCTTTATAATGACGCCGAGCATCTCGTTAGCCATATTACTCGTGGTGTAAGGTGATGCCTCAGTACCTACAGCAGATGATGTGATGCTGTGGCGTGTGGTGATGCAGGAGAGGCGGGTACCAGTTTCTTATCAGTGTTGCTGGGTGGGGTGATCTGGGTGGCTTGATAGATATATACCATCATTGTTATTAAACTATTTCAGTAACTCCCTCGCTGTGCTTGGCTCATATGATTACTTTATTCTGGCTCAGACAAGACCATTCTATTTTGTTGAGGTGGCACAAGTTTTATAGAACGATCCAAGTGTGGTACTGTCTGAATGTCAGTTATATCCTTTCTTTTTTTTTTCTTTCATCATCCACCCCACCCCACATCTACCCCACCCTACACCAGATGTCCCTTGATCCACCCCACCCCACACCTACTCCACTCCACACCAGAATTTAAACGAGTCACCACAGACCTATCTCACCCAACCCAGCCCACCCCGCCCATCTCTACACCCTCCACCTTGCCACACCTTACGTCCACTTTTCACATTCCCCACCATGAAGCAATGTTTACCCGCCATAATACAGTTCACTACACCCACACCTGCTCTTAGATGGCACACGTCTCTACACCTATAACCACATCTGCCACATCTGACTCCCATCTGTTTCTGTTATTTCACACACATACGTCCCACATAATAAGAGTATCTACACCGACACAAACACATCCCACCAAACACCCACACCAACACATCCCACCCTACACCCACACCAACACATTCAACCACACCAATATATTCCACCCCAGATCCATACCATCACATTCCACCCCACACCCACACCAACACATCACATCTCACAACCCCATCAAAAATATCTTATCCCACACTCACACAAACAATTCCATTCCCACACCCACGCCAGCACATCCCATCCCATACCCATACCAACACATCCCATCCCACATCCACACCAACACACCCCACCCCACACCCACACCGACACATCCCATCCCACATCCACACCAGCACATCCCATCCCACATCCACACCAACACATCCCAGCCCACATCCACACCAACACATCCCACCCCACACACACCAACACATCCCACCCCACACACACACCAACACATCCCACCCCACATCCACACCAACACATCCCATCCCACATCCACACCAACACATCCCACCCCACACCCACACCAACACAACGCACCCTACACATCACATCTCTTATCGTGGACACATCATACTCACCCCCAACATCCACACCTTACTCACACACCTTCCCCGCACCGTCAAACGAGGGTGGTGGCGTGAACACTCGTGATTTCCCTGCAAACATCCAGCATTAGTGAGGCCAGGTGTGTGTGTGTGTGTGTGTGTGTGTGTGTGTGTGTGGAGAACTTGGACCTTATACCTAGTGCCACAGAAGACCTCACACCACATTTTTATTAACAGTGCATTTTACATATACGAGTACTGGCTACGTGGTGATACACGGGGGGTCCGAAGGCAAAAGTTCGTGTAATCTTTGCCGAGTACAGTAGATCTTTGTTAGGCGATGCCCTTAAGTTTTGCACCCACTCTGTTAGACACTGTGATCCGTTAACTGGGAGGTATTATGCTGCAAATTATTCCTTACACTTCTTGTTGCTGTTCTCTGCTTACCTCCCCCCTTACCTTCCTACTTACCGTACTTTCTTACCTCACTACCTACTTCTCTACCTACTTACCGTACTTCTCCTACCTCACTACTTACCTTCCTTACTACCTACCTCCTATCCTACCTCTATTGCTATTTCACTTCCTATTTATTTATCTATCCACCCGACTCCCTTCCTGTCTCCTCTGTTTGCCCATAACTCTAACTACCTCCCTGCCAACCTCCCTGCTTGCCTGCCCATCTACGCACTTCCCTGTGTCCCTACCAACCTCCCTATTTACCTGCCTGCCTACCTACTCACCCACCCTACTTTCTATCTGCCTCCCTGCCACCCTGCGCCTTTACCTATACCTCCTTGCCAACCTTCGTAACATCCTCTCTACCTACCTTCCCCCTTGCCTACCTGCCTACCTACCTGTCTACCTAATTCGTACTGCCTTCCTACCGATTTATCTACCTCCTTGCCTACCTAACAACCTACCTTTCTGCTTACCTCATTGCTTGCCTCCATCACCTCGTAAGTTAGCGACACAGACACGTATTTATTTTTATTTTTATCTATTTCATTTTATCTGTACTTTTTCTTTGGTAGTTTCTGTTGGATTTCATCAATATTGTGATGATGGAATAAAATTACTACATTTAGAACGTCCTTTCCAGCGATACCAATGTCATACCTAAACTCTTGTATATAAAGATATTTTTGGTTTTCGTAACCTTTACGTTGTTTTGGGCGTGTTGGCCACTCCGGCGAGGGCTCATTGTCAGATAGAGAGGATTCCCCTGATACCTCACTCGTCCAAATCAACCACCATCGCGGCCGCTGGAGTGCACACACACGAACGGATAGATGAACGGAAACTGTCTTCCCGGCTCATGGGCACTAAGGCCCTCGACTTTATGTTCCGGAATAACATTTTAAGATTCTTTTGTAACTAATTTCTTTTTTTTTTTATATCAATAGTCTGCATCGATACCATGAAAGAGGACATTAATACTAAGAATATGTGTGTTGGGGAGGGGGGGACACTCACCACATACTTATCTTGTTAACAGGGTGGAATAGAAAACAAAAATACTCTAATCAGCTGACCTCTTACTGACTCCTCTCAACCTCCATTTCTTTGCAGTGTTGCATTTTTATTTAACATGTATCGTTATTTCCATGGCCTCTACTATTTTGAACTGTTTGCTTGCATCGCTTCTCCAGTACGGTGGGCACATGGCACCCGACTGACAGCAAACTCCACCCTCTGTTTGTAAACTCTCTCATGCAAAAGTTAACCAGTACTCTCAGGCCTTCATCTATGCAACATATCAGCTCTGGAACTGTCCTCCCTAGTCTGCCTTCCCCTCTGCCTATGTCCCCTAATCTTTTAAGCTCAATGTATCCAGGCATCTCGAAATGAACGGATCTTGAATTTGGCTTTCTTTTGTTCATTTTCCCCAAAGAAAATACCTTTTCTACAACTTCCAGCCTTGGACTGTTTCTTCTTTGCATAAAATAATTGCTCAAATTAAATCGTCAAACAAGAGGTAATACGAAAGCTACAGAGCCACTTACTATACGACCTTGTGTGTGTGTGTGTGTGTGTGTGTGTGTGTGTGTGTGTGTGTGTGTGTGTGTGTGTGTGTGTGTAAGAGAAAGTTTATTGTTTGCTTTAGCTATCAGGATGTGTTAGTATGTACTATATGTGTGTATGCATAGTCTCAAAGTGTCTGTGAATGTTCATAGCACTTCGTGTATGTGCCTCTGTGTGTGTGTGTGTGTGTGTGTGTGTGTGTGTGTGTGTGTGTGTGTGTGTGTATTCAAGATGTACCGCTTGGCTTGGCAGAGAGATGCTCGTCAAGTGAGTAAAAAGTCGAGAGAACTCTTCCAGCTGTTCACCCAAATAAAAAAGTTAAACAAGAATACAAAAAATGTCTGACCATTACACAGAAAGTGCTGGCGTTCTCCGCGATACTGCTGCAGACTCCAGTGATGTCGGAGTTAGGAATATTACGGAAAATTCCCACTAAAATATGAGGAAAACCATAACCAGTATGACGCCACAAACTGGTAAGGGAAAATACACGGCAGCAGAGCAGACAGTGAATTGTATTTTCCTCTTGTGGTATCGACTTTATGCATCTATATCATATATTTTTTTTACTGTAAGTTCATATTTGTATCGGGTTTTAAAGAAGATAATAATAGCTATCCATTTTTCTATCTACCAAACACTCCGTATACATACATACTTATAGACAGATAGATAAATACTCGTATATATGTACACATTTGTGAGGGCTAGTTGAGACAGCATACGTTGTTATGCAAGTCTTAAAGGAGTTTAATAGTCAGCGGCTGGAGCAGCATGGGGCTGTGAACGCCAGGTACCGTTGTTGTTGTGGAGTACACTGCCCTCAACACCACATAACACCACACCACAATACACTGCACTACACTACACTGCTCTCTACGTCATACTACACTATACCACATTGCTCTACACCACCCTATGTCAGAACACCCTCCACTACATTGCACTGCACTACAGTACACTGCACAACACAGCACTACACTACGATTCGCCACACCACACCACACCACACTACAGTATACTACACTACACTGCACTGCACTACATTGCGCTACAATACACTGCACTCCACTATATTGCACCATCCTACACTACACTATACTACACTACACTGCACTACAGTAAACTACATTTCACTATATTGCACCATCCTACACTACTCTACACTACACTACACTGCACTACAGTAGACTACACTATATTGCACCATCCTACACTACACTACACTGCATTACACTGCACTGCAATACACTACATTACACTTCACTACACTACACTACACTACACTCACCCTCACTCCACTCGCCCTCACCCCACTCAACCTCACTCCACTCACCCTCACTCCACCTATCCTCATTCCGCTCACCCTCACCCCACTCACCTTCACTCCACATACCTTCACTCCACATACCTTTACCCCACTTACCCCAATGACCCTCACCTCACTCACCCTCACTCCACTCCCCTCACCCTCACTTCGCTCACCCTCACTCCACTCACCTACGCTCCGCTCACCCTCACACTACTCAACCTCACTCCGCTCACCCTCACTCCGCTCACCCTCACTCCGCTCACCCTCACTCCATTCACCCTCACTCCATTCACCCTCACTCCATTCACCCTCACTCCATTCACCCTCACTCCACACACCCTCACTCCATTCACCCTCACTCCATTCACCCTCATTCCACTCACCCTCACTCCATTTACCCTCACTCCACTCACCCTCACTCCACTCAACCTCACTCCACACACCCTCACTCCACTCACCCTCACTCCATTCACCCTCACTCCACTCACCCTTACTCCACACACCCTCACTCCACTCACCCTTACTCCATTCACCCTCATTCCACTCACCCTTACTCCACACACCCTCACTCCACTCACCCTCACTCCATTCACCCTCACTCCACTCACCCTTACTCCATACACCCTCACTCCACTCACCCTTACTCCATTCACCCTTACATCTCACGCTAGTCCATTGTCACGTTACGCTGATTTATCCACATTTCTTCAGTATTCATTCAAGATGTTTGTTACTCATTTTCATTCCACACGCCGTCTCTCTCATGCCTCGCAGCCCATTTTTACTGCTGCCTGGCCTGTCCCCATTGCATTCATTAGAGAGAGAGAGAGAGAGAGAGAGAGAGAGAGAGAGATATAAGGGGTGAGGTTACGGATTGTCAACACCTCCCTCCTCCCCTCTTCTCTCCTCCCTCTCTCTCTTCTCTCTCCCTAATTCTTTCTCTCATACTCTTCTTTTCTCATCCTTTTCTTCTCCCCTAGCCTAATTTTCTCTTCGTCTCCCTCTTAATGTCACTATTCTCCTCTCCGTTCTTTCCTCACCCTCTTACATGCCTTCTCTTCTCTGTCTCTCCTCGTCTTGCTTCCCTTCCATCCTTTTTCCCTCTTTTTAATTCCGTCCACTCCTTCCTCCTCTTATTTCTCTCCTCTTTTCTTTCTCTTTTCTTAAGTTCCTCCTCCCCTCATTCTCTCATGTCCTCTCCTCTTTCCTTCCTCTTCTTACTTCCCTTTGCTCGTCTTTTCCCTTTCTCTCTTTCTCTCCTTATTTTAATCCCTTCCCTTATTCCCTCCTCTTACTTTCCTTCTCTCTTTCTTTCCTCCTCTTTCTGTTCTCCACCCTTTCTCTCCTCCTCTTACTCCCCAAATCTCTTGCTCTTCTCCTCTTAATTCCCCTTTCTTCTTACTTTCTTCCTCTCATTTACTCCTCCCGTCTCTATTTTTTCCCAGTCTATCCCTGCCTTCTCCTACAGTTCATTTTTTTTTTTAATTCTCTATTTGCACACCTCTTACCCTCTACCACACTCTGTTTATCATTTATTATTATCTTTCCACAGCTGATACTTCCCATCCTTGCTACAGCTTCCCATCACACTGGCCTTGTTACTTCCCACTTACCATTCATTACCCATTCATGCTGTCACTTCCCCGTAATACTGTCCATTCGTATTTTCACTTCCTAGTCAAGATTACTCCCTTATATTTTTCGTTCACTTCCTTCTCTCGTGAAGTTATTTAATTGCTTTCCATTTGTGTTGTTCCTTCCCATTCCTCTTGCCACCTGCCATTTGTGTTGCCACTCTTCACTCACTTCCCATTCGTTTGCATAATTATTTCCCTTCGTGTTTTTACTTCCCTTTGTTCCTTCTCACTTGTGTAGGTTGACGTAGCCTGCAGGGAAGTAACGTTTGTCCGTTTGTGTTTTGGCGTACCAGTTAGCTTGTGCTGTCTTGCTTACGGGTCTGGCGTGAGATGTGCTGTGGAGAGTGCTGTCAGGGGTTGGCAAGTGCTGTGAAGTGCTGAGGGAGGTTGTCAAGTACTGTGCTAGACGTGGGTGAGGTGTAGCCAGACAGTATATACACAACACACTGCTGACTCACCATCTTATGTATCTTATTTTATCTTACTCCTCGTCTCACACATTGTCATTCTCATCATTCTCATCGCCGTCTTCATCTCACTCGTCATCACTATCGTCATCTTCATTTTACCCACCATTAGCATTATCTCACTCTTCATCATTCACATCACCTTTCATCATCACATCATCCTCATCATTAGCATCATCAGTTTCATCATGCTTACCGTCATTTCACCACCGTACTCATCATCATTCTCATCGTTTCAGTCATCACCATTCATACTGTACAATCTTTTCCATCATACTCTTGAACACTCACATCATCTCACTCACCATCTTAATTATAAGCCTATTATTATTATTCCCATTTTCTCAGTCGCCTCTTCTTGTGTTCCTCCTCTAATTTACCTTCCTAATTTACAATCATTCATTTTACCATCATTCTTAGCATATCAGTCATCATAATTCGTTCAGCTGGTTCTCGCGCCTCACGTTGCCTCACTACTTCCACTACAATATTTACATTTTAATAACCATAGTGAAACAACAAATAATCCACACTGCTAACTTCCACGTATGCTAGAAATTCTCGTGGGAAGCATGCCCTGCTACTAGAAGTCCCCATGGCGCAGTGGATAGCGCGCTGGACTTCTAATCCAGAGGCCGCGGGTTCGAATCCCGCTGGGGATGAAAGTTTAGCTGAGTTAAGCTATGTTGTTAACGGTACTGTGGTGACGGGGGAATAATGGTGAGACTGGTTATGGCCCGTCAGGTTCCTCGTGTTGCCGTTTTCTGGTTGTTTTATGCCAAAAGTTTTGACCATTATATTAACGGTGCTGTGTGGAGTGCCGCCACACACCGCTGCCCGGTTATGTAATGGGTAATAATACCCACCTTCACCCCACACAGAAAACGGGAAGTGAAGTAGGGGCACAGCTATGCGGCAGAGGGGAAACTATCTTTTTCCTCGCTCCCGCTGCCCAGTGATCACCCACCACACGACTGCAAAGAACGCACAACTATGCAATATTATTAATTAATTAATTAATTAATCAAGAAACCTCCTTGTATATAATGAACATATTGTGTGTGTGTGTGTGTGTGTGTGTGTGTGTGTGTGTGTGTGTGTGTGTGTGTGTGTGTGTGTGTGTGTGTGTGACCTTGTAATTTAACAGATCAAGAGCTTAATATCTTTCGAAGTCCAATTAATGGTATACGATGCGGAGGGAGAAGGAAAATGTAATATGCGAAACAGAGGGCGTGAGTGAGGGTGTGTGTGGGTGGCAGAGGAGAAGGGAAAATGGGTCTGGTGAGGGTTGAGAAGTGTGGCGGCGTGGAAGAGGGTGGGCTGTGATGTGTGGCCGCCAGGGCAGAGCTGTGGTATGTGGGAGAGGGCCAGAAAGAACTGACGCAGGGAAGGCAGCGAGGGACTAGACAGACAAGAGACAGAGAAACTGGTAGGAGCTGAGTGAGAGTTAAGAAATGTGTGTGTGTGTGTGTGTGTGTGTGTGTGTGTGTGTGTGTGTGTGTGTGTGTGTGTGTGTGTGTGTAGAGAACTGCACAACACATGACGCTGGAGAAAACGGGTGATGGGTGTGTAATTAACCTCGATGGCCATTCATTTAACCTGTTGTTTTCAATTTACTTTTCATCTACCACAGTTTAATGCATCGCTCCGTATTGAGTCATCAAATAGATAACAAAAAGCTCGGTATTAAATCCAAGCTGACATTTTTTTTTTTTTTCGCAAACGCTCTCTCTCGGAACCGCTTACACGTGATGAATTGCAAATAATTTTCATTCTACACCCCAAAACACAGAACACCCCCCCAACACACTTCTAAACTGAGAGCCTGTGTTTACTGAGCTAAGTGTGTGTGTGTGTGTGTGTGTGTGTGTGTGTGTGTGTGTGTGTGTGTGTGTGTGTGTGTGTGTGTGTGTGTGTGTGTGCTTATTGTAATGCCTCAGTCACTCTGCTTACACTGGCATGAGAAGACGAACTGCTGCCTGGTTTTCATAGTCTAATAACATGGACTGAAAAGTGGGTGTGTTGTGTTACTGTGTTGGAGTGTTTCCCTCGCCCACTCTACCACCCGGCACACACACACACACACACACACACACACACACACACACACACACACACACACTCACTTGGTACAGCCGGAGAGGGGAATTAAAGAGGTTATTTGACCCCCTTAGCAAAGTAATATTCCTTTATTTTCCCTGCGGCCCACCTGTGATAGGAGTTGAGCAATATCCTAATGATCTGCCAAGTTTAAATGCTTAGAAAGGCGAATCTCATGACACGGAGGCAGGAATAGATTGCTGTGTCTGAAATGAGTGGCCCAAACATGCTGTGTAAGAGCTGGGTGTGTGAGCTGCACAGATGCTGCCAGATACCGAGTGTGTGCTGAACTAAACTCTACACCTGCCTGTTACTGCTTATACTGCTGAGGGAATATTCTCAGCACAACGAAGGGTGAAGAAGGTATTAAGAGATGCCGTAGATAAGGCTCGTTTAGAGAATCTTGTCTTAATTGTTCACCGAAACTGTAAATATGATCCCAAGACTGTTATGGTATTGAAAAGTAAGTAGGAAAATACTAGACGACGTACAGATGTGGGCTGTTAATGCATCCCTAGAAGTACAGCACCTAACCAGACAGGGTACATTAATCTTAACAGGATGAGAGACAGAGAGAGACAGAGAGAGAGAGAGACTATACTGGGCATATATGCGTTCATTTGTAACAATGCAACTGACGTTCCTGATGGGCCACCACAAGGTCACGTGATGGATGAGTGGATGAAATTTTGTAATGAATTGCTATAAAATAATCCCTATACTGATATTATGGAGATGCGAGGAAAACAGTGTATAGGTGAATTTGTACCACTTATGCTGTCTTTGTCTTTTCTCTCGGTTATTTGAACAACTAAATACTGTAATAAACCAGTGGGATGAAGTATTTAACTCTCACTGCTGGCAAATAAAACTGTTCTGCAATGGCCAGAGTAAAAAAGATATGCATTTCCAGTGGCCACAAAATGTCTCTCAAACCGGACAGATTTCTAAAATTTCTTCAGGGGTTACACTCCCCATGTAGCCCTAACCCTTCAGCTGTCTAGATTCACCGCGTCGCCAGAAAATAGTGCAGGGACTACTGATGATTCCTATGGTAATCCTAGCACACACACACACACACACACACACACACACACACACACACACACACATCTTCCCACCACCAACACTACAGCTCACAGTGTGTATTGGTCTTGCTGTGCCCCATCGTCCAGCACCATCGCAGCCCATACCGCCCATTCTTATTCGCCTAATCCATCTGCTGTATTGTAAACTGATGTGATGAATCTAAAAGGGTGCAACAGTGCCTAAAATGACGTGAATACATGGGAAATAACCTCACTGGCTGGGAATGGATGTGAGGGGGGCCTGAATGAAACTAAAGTGGCCTGAACTGATCATTGAACTAATATGTTGGTAAATAGGTAATGCTGGACAGTAAAAGGGCATTATAACAGGCCTGCTGATAGTTATGGCACGTGAGGGTTTCATGGTTTAGGTTTAGGTTAGTACTGTTCGATGCAAGTACGCGGTCAACGAACAGTACAAACATGATTACTTTGATTATGATTAAGTGTTCATTCTTATCATCCACTGTCATTTCACTGCATGACATATACCTCTCCTGTTTCCACTCTGACACTGGTTGTTATCCCACTCCAGTTCAGCCCGACAACGCTGCTTTCCCGGTCGTTCATCCCGCTAGTTTATTCTCTGCGCACGCTTCCCTTCCATTCCATTTTCGGGCCTGTCAGACTCCTGGACACTGCGTTCCTGTTCATACACCCATCAGTACAAATGGGCACCAGGATTTAACATTCGACTGTTGTGTGTCGTATTCTAGGGGAACATTTAGTCAAAGCACCATAATGTCCCTCGTGTACCCGATATGTATAGCTATAAGTATTCTTCTTCCTCATCTTCTATCCTTATGGGTGATCCATTATTACCCAAGATGTCTGTTATCTGCTAAATTCTACAATAAAAATCCTTAACATTAGTCTTTCCATGCCCTCCTAATCTTTCAGTATGTTCTGAGGGGTTTGTTCGGTTTCAGGTTTGTTATCCATGACCCAAAAGAGAAATCGTTTTTCCTCAAAAGATAAAGGCAGTTTACTCTCCACGATATTAATTTGTTTACCAACTCTCCTTGTCACTTCTATGAATTGTTTTTGTTGCTAGACTTGGGATCGTCTGAATTACCTCTCTCTTAATTTAACATCGATATAATTCATGAACAACATAATATACTGTATATATTAATGTGTGCATTAAAATAAACAAAGTAATGCGAAGACTAAAGGACCATTAAATTCAGGTACTGAAGTGGATGAAAGGAATTATTGCAGCTGAAATAAGTTTTGTAAGTTAGTAAGGTTTTAAACCTGGATACACAAGACAGAGCATACGTAATGGCTTCAGGGAAGAAGAAGTCTAATTGCCTTATAAAGATATGGAGTGGTTTGGATACAGAATAATGGATAAGGGAAATAATAGTGATGTAGTACTTGCGCACCTAAAAACGACAAGCTGTGGATTATTTTATATGGATTCTAAATGGAAACAGAGCGTTCAGTTTACAGTGTGTTTTCCATCCTCTCTTTTCTAATATTCATGCCAGTTAAACTATACTGCTGGATATCCCTTTTGTACTGTCCCTGCTGGCATTAGCTGAAAGTTAGATGGGCGGAGGGGGAGGAGGAGCCATCTTTTTGCTATCCCTGTCAGAAAAATCATAACTTTTGACTGGAGCTGCTGTATGTGGGACATCTGTCTATTGAAGTTATAATCTTTTCTTCCGTTCTGATGAATTCCACAAAACCTACTACTTCATGCACTACCGAATTTTCACTGGGAGGTACTGAATATACCGGTACATACTGAACACAACTTTCATTTTCACTCTGTTCATCGTTAAGTCTACAGTCACGATTTTCCTTTTACTTTTTCCTTTCAGCCTCTGCCGCATTGATTCACTGAAGAAAAAAAATATTGATTGTCGATTATTTAAAAATGAGTCTGCATAATTTTCATAATGATAAGCATAAAAACCTGTTCATGTCAGCCACTGTCATGTTGCTGAGAATTTAATCATGACTGGAGTCTGTTTAATGCTGGATTGTTGGGTTGTGTAAGAAAGACAGTGGTGAGTTAATGTTCACGTGTCCTTTGACTGCCTTGCCCTTTACACACACACACACACACACACACACACACACACACACACACACACACACACACACACACACTCACACACACACACACACTCAGCATTTCGTCTTCCACATTCACCGCTTTCACTGAAAACACCTTTTCCTAATTCGCACTTGACCAGTATGAGGAAGTGTTCATTCTGTTTTTCACTCCTCCAAGGTCTTTTCCTGCAATGGACCTCAAATGGACTGATATAGAAGCAGATACAGATGCACAAAAATGCGTTTGCAGTTGCACAGTCTCTCTCTCTCTCTCTCTCTCTCTCTCTCTCACCTTTGACACTTGTTATGCTGAAGCTGGCCGGCTGGCTGTCTCCATCATGCAATATCATGCTGTTACCTCCACACTCCAGCTGGACACCCACGCTCCACCACCCCTCCCCTCCACCCACACCCTCACCCTTCACTTTGCATCACTTCCCACACCTGCACTGCTCTCGACCCCTCCCTTCCACCCACACCTTCACCCTTCACCTTGCATCATCTCTACCGACACCCGCACTGCTCTCCACCACCCCACCCCGCCACCCACTCCCTCACCCTCAACCTCATCTCACATCATCCCCACCCACACTCCTAAACTAACCCTTTCACCCACACTCCCCGCATTGACGAGGCTCTGTGCACCTTGGGCGGGCAGCTGCCACATCCACCCGTGAGCCAAACCTCCCCATATTTCCCCTCACCGTGGGGAAGGACCCTGGTCTTATCCTGTAGAGTAGCTGTCTACCACGAGTGGTGCCGGTTCTCCACATGGTGTATGGTGTATGTACTGCAGTGTACTTGTTGAGCGGCCTCACAAAAGCACTGGCTTAGTTATGGTCGACGGGTCCCCTTGGCCATACAGACCAGGATTAAGCAACAATAACAACAATATCCCACACTCACGCACTGTATTTTTCCCCTACTACAACCCTCTTCCTCTTACTCCTGTCACCCACACTCGCACTCAGTCTCTCATTTTCCGCCTTGCTCCTACAATCGCTCTTTCCCTACATAATACGAGTCTTTCCGAACTCTACCCTTACTCCACTGCTACGCCACATCCCATCATTCCTTCCCTACTAACACTTTTGTCCCCCCGTCCCTCCCTCTCCGTTGTTCCACCCACTCACTATCCCACCCACTGTCCCACTCACTTACTATTCCTCGCCCACCTACCAATTGTCTCTTGCATCCACTACCCCCAACTCACTCACCCCAAGACCCTCACCCACCCTTATCCATCCAACATCCCACCCACTCACCCGCTGCTCCCCTACTCCCTCACCCACTCCAGTGTCATTCCTTTTGGCGTGGAGGCAGAGGCCATTACACAAATTATCTGCACTGTGTGGGTGAAAATGGGGAGGCTTCCCCCACCCCTCTCTCTCTCTCTCTCTCTCTCTCTCTCTCTCTCTGTGTATGTGTGTGTGTGTGTGTGTGTGTGTGTGTGTGTGTGTGTGTGTGTGTGTGTGTACCCGCCTTTTCCTTCCTTTGTTCTCATCCTTTCCTGTATTTTCCTCCACTGTATCATTAATCTGTCACCACCACCAGCAGCCTATCACTACTGGTCTATCACCATCCCCACCAGTCCGGCACCACCACTAGCAGTCTACCACCACCACCACAAGTTTATCATTACCACCACCAATCTACCGCCACCGATCTGCCAACACCAGTCTGTCACCATCCACACCAGTCTGTCACCATCCACACCAGTCTGTCACCATCCACACCAGTCTGTTACCATCCACACCAGTCTGTCACCATCCACACCAGTCTGTCACCATCCACACCAGTCTGTCACCATCCACACCAGATCCACACCAGTCTGTCACCATCCACACCAGTCTGTTACCATCCACACCAGTCTGTTACCATCCACACCAGTCTGTCACCATCCACACCAGTCTGTCACCATCCACACCAGTCCGTCACCATCCACACCAGTCTGTCACCATCCACACCAGTCTGTTACCATCCACACCAGTTTGTCACCATCCACACCAGTTTGTCACCATCCACACATGTCTGTCACCATCCACACCAGTTTGTCACCATCCACACCAGTCTGTCACCATCCACACCAGTGCGTCACCATCTCACTATACTCTTTTACTCCAGTCTGACATCTCTCCATATTCAGTGTTGAGTTGTAACAATAGATTAACGATAGAATATGATGT
>NC_137007.1:10043387-10045887 GCF_032717465.1 Coenobita brevimanus
CCTACTTTCTGCACCTGACTCCCCATTCCACCAGACTCCCTATTCCACCTGACTGTTCCACCAGACTCCCTATTCCACCTGACTTTTCCACCAGACTCCCTATTCCACCTGACAATCCCACCAGACTCCCTATTCCACATGACAATCCCACCAGACTCCCTATTGCACCTGACTATCCCACCAGACTCCCTATTCCACCTGCCTATCCCACCAGACTCCCTATTCCACCTGACTATCCCACCAGACTCCCTATTCCACCTGACTATCCCACTAGACTCCCTATTCCACCTGACTATCCCACCAGACTCCCTATTCCACCTGACTATCCCACTAGACTCCCTATTCCACCTGACTATCCCACCAGACTCCCTATTCCACCTGACTATCCCACTAGACTCCCTATTCCACCTGACTATGCCACCAGACTCCCTATTCCACCTGACTATGCCACCAGACTCCCCATCCCACCCTATCTTTTATTTTTCCGTTTCTTATTAAGCAGTTCTCTCCTTTTTCCTGCCTGTAATATTCCTTCTCTTCCTCTTCCCTAAACAGTCGCACTTCTACCACTTCCTTCTTCCGTCTTCAGTGATTTATCCATCATGTAGATATTCTCCGTCTCTCTTTCATCTTAACGTTTTTACTTCCTGTAATTTTGTCATTACCTCTATTTTCCTTTTAGTGTTAAACTATTGTTTTCTTATGCTTGATGAACACTGACGTATATATATATATATATATATATATATATATATATATATATATATATATATATATATATATATATATATATATATATATATATATATTCTGAAGATCTCAAAGCTTGCCTACAAGTTATGCATTTAACATTCCCTCTCGTAGCATTGTCTGATAAAATTATCTTTATCATCCATTTATGCAGTTTTATTTTTATATAATTCGTGTTTATATTCCCTTCTTTTTCCTCTGAAATTCCTTGCTAAACAATTGAATCAGTGGATGATATCGAAGCTCCCTCACTAAAACAAGAAATTACCAAACGTGGTAGAGCACACAGAGCGCTGATGTGCCCAGTGTGGAGCATAATAACATCCCGTCATTACCTGCACAATGATCGGCTGTGTGCAAGCTTTTGTAATGCATTGCCGACCTGGCTTTGAAAAGTGCTGCTACACCCACTTCCGGCGCGTGTAATGCTACTAAGGCCAAAGAAAATGATTGTAATTGCCAGGATTAATTGCATGGGACGATTTTGATAAGGTTTATCCAACCATGTGTCGCAAATTAGTGACCCCGCGACCTTAACCCGTCGACGGCGAGGCCAACAGACGAGAGGAGAAAGTCATGAAGGTGCGTGCTGGCCGCCATGACACCCCGGCCCCGCAGCCAGCCAATCAGCGACGCTCCCGCCAAAACATTACCAAATAAGGCGATGGAGGAATCAAGGCCGCGTGACGGGAAGTTCAGCTCCCGTGTTTTTTACTTCCGACTTTCACACGAGCACATTATATGATGTACTGTCGGTACTAGTGCTGTAGCGTTGAAGTACAATCAGATTCTCCTCATGTTTATCCTCACATCTTCTAATGATGTGAGACGACACTGAAGCGAGCCTCACCAGCTGGTCGCTCCATTTTCTTCCTCGCAACCCAGATGCCAGCCGCCAACAACTGCCATGACCGTTAGGCGTTTGAACTCATGACTGGCTGACTGTTTATATTTACCCGCACATTACCGACAGCCAGCACCGGGCACCACCAGTGAGCAAACCCAGACGTAGATGTGTATTTTTAGCTCAAAGGAACCGTGAACTCATGCAGACGTTATCTATCATTAGGGAATGGAAGGAGCAGGTGGGAGGGTTATGTTAATGAGATGGGTGACTGAGTGGGAAGGTTGCCTGAGTGAAAGGAAGGGGTTGGATGTGGGAGGTGATGGTTGAGCCATAGTCATGGGACAGGACTGGGAGAAAGATGCGTGAACGAGCTAGGTGAAAGGAAAATAATATTAAACAACAGCTTATCAAGGATGGTTGGAAATATTTATCATCACAAATGAGCAGGCAAGATACTGGAGATAATAAGTGAATGGAACTGCTAACCGCTCACTGTGATGATGATGTTTCTCCATTATATTGGTTAACAGACTTTTTTTTTTTTTTTTTTTTTTACACACTTAAGGAGAACCTCTGGGACTAAAAGGATGTGAAACATTCTGTACCAACCATTGACGCTATTTTACTTGTATGCTCCACTCCCGCTACTAACAGATGATTTTACTAAGCTTAAGGACCTCCCGTACTGAAAGGGCAAAGGTTAGGATGGTTGACTGGTGCCGGGTGGGTGGGTAGGATAGTAGTGGATAGGACTATGGGTGGATAGGATAGTGGTAGATAGGATTGTGGGTGGATTAGAATGTGGTGGATAGAACTGAGTGGATAGGATTGTGGTTGGATAAGATGATCGTGGATAGGACTGTGGGTGGATAGGATGGTGGTGGACAGGATGGTGGTGGATAG